>NW_026115648.1:0-21999 GCF_001640805.2 Lates calcarifer | reverse complement strand
TTAGAAGTTTTTCTCTTTAAAGTCTCTCGTTCAGCTGAAGTGGACATGATTGTGTTTACAGCAACTTTCAAGTGTCTGCAAAGTTGGTTTTCTCGAGAAACAAATGAAGGACGGTTCCAGCCCAGAATTTACCACAAAATAAAACTGAACTTTAAAGTTTTCAGCATAGAGATTCTTAAAAATCTTAGAAAACACTGTGAGGACGGAGACGATACTCAAACACCTAATGAAGCATTTAAAGCCTTTAGCTTGGCACCGACACTCGATCAAGCCTCCGTCTCACTTATTTGTTCTTCCTTTCAGCCAGTTAGTTCACTAAACCTTGATTTTAAAGTTTTCAGAGCAGAAAACAGCACGAAAGACAAACAGGAACAAATGAACGAACGAGACTGAACGAGGTGCAAAGACGACCAAAAAACAAACGGAAAAAACACCAGAGGTTCGTTTATATAAGTGAACACGTCTGTTGAGCTGCATGTGAACGTTTTACACAAAACATTCACAGTCAGACCACAAAATTTATGTCTTGGTGCAGAAAATACAAATTCTGGACAAACTAATATTTAAAATGAACCATTTTCTGCAGAAAGGGACAAAAGATCTCCAAGATGTTCACCTGTAAACAGCAGGTATCAGGGCTGATTGTTTTATACTGTGAGGAGGTGAATACGTTTTTCTGCATGAATTAACACCCTGCACCTCACATTATTAATAAAACCTGGACCTGATTGTTGCCCTGATGCTACATGTGCTGCTCTGCTGCTTTAAAGAACTTTGTCTCAGCATTTTCCGATCAGTTCTTTTCTGCCGTGTCCTGCTCTGAGCTGAACTCTTTCCTGCCCTGTGATTGCCGGGAGCGACGAGGGCTCGAGTTTAATACGTGAACAAACAGATAAATAATAAATGATAACAATAATCTCAGTTTTTAGAGAAACTTGTTCAGATTTCTTCAGGTGAGCAGAGATGTTTCTGGACAGACTCCCTGTTTATTAAAGGTGAGAGGAAGTGTGTGTGTGTGTGTGTGTGTGTGTGTGTGCAGAGTGGGGCATTGACCTTGAGGTCGGGAGTTGCGGTCATGTCTGTGTGTGTCTGTGTGTGTGTGTTTGTGTGTGTGGTATCGAGGCAGGGGTTGTGACAGCTCGCCAACCAAACCCCGGCGCTCCAACATCTGGCTCACATCTCCAGGAGATCCTGAAACCTGGAAACCCTCCTCCTCCTCCTCCTCCGACCCGCCGCCACCTTCCACTGAGCTCAGAAAAACAAAACCGACACTTTCACTCTGTTGTTTTGAATCATAAACTCGAGGATTAAATCTGAGCAAAACAAAAACGCTTCTTCGCTCCTGATTCACACGACCTCCTGAGTCCTCGGAGATCCTCCACAAACCTGCAGGATTTTTAGAGGAATTTCCTCAAAAAAAAACGCAGCAGGTAAAGAGGAAATAAAAAGCAGAAAACCTCCAAACGGAGGAGGGTCAAGGAGCGAAGCACCGTTCACACACTTCCTGTCGGTCGATGGCGTGACCCGCGAGCTGTGAGGGAGCGTCTCAGAGCTCCGCCGCCGCCACCGCCGCCGAGAGGAGTTTTAATTTGGTGAGGAGAAAGGCGAGTGGTTCAACAGCACAGATCGCTTTTATCTGCACCACAGAGGCTTTCTGGATTAAGTCTCTCTTCGGTCTGGCGGCCATTGTTTCAGGGGGGTGGGGGTGGGGGGGGGGGACAGCAACAAGTTATGCAGATGAGATGTTAATTAGGCGAAAAAGTGAATGAAGTCTGGACCAGAACAAACCAGCCTGGAGGAAGACAGACTGTGGGAATGAGGAGGCAGCTGCACTCCTCTGCCTCCCTCCTTCCTCCTCTCCTCCTTCCTCCCTCCTCTCCTCCTCCTCCATCCTCTCTCTCAGCTCCACACCGTTTGTTGGATGTAACTGTGACGAAGAAGAGGAGGAAAGAAAGACGACCCCCTCACCCCACCTCTCACCCCTCCCCCCCCCACCACCACCCTCCCACTCCTCACCGGCGATGGAGAACAGCGAGCAGGCAGCGATTGACATGCTAATGAGGAAGAAGAGGCGGCGACGGGATGTTTGTTGTTGTTGTTGTTTTTTCTAATTTCTTGTTGTTCGGAGTCGGAGGGGAGGAGGGAGGAGGGAGGGGGGAGGAGGGAGGGGGGGAGAGAAGCGGGACTTTAAGAGCCAATCTTCAAGGATGTGGGGGAGGAGAGGGTGAAGGAGCTCTCCTTTTAGTCACATAATAGAGGAGGCGAGGATGGAGGAGGAGGAGGAGGAGGAGGTCTGAAACCTCCTGAAGGCTGCTGGGAAAAAAAATAACAAACAGCCAAATCAAACTACATTCCCAATGAGCCTCGGAGAAGCTGCTGAACTGTTTCTAAACGTTCAGTTCAAATCTACAATCTCACCCTCTGAACCTCTGAAGATCTCTGGACGTTTCTCACAGCAAAGCACCCTGGGAGTTGTAGTTGACCTCTCTCTTAACCTTACAGACAGTTTCTGACCTTTGACGTTTTCTCAGCTCAGTGTCTTAATGTGTTCGACTTCATAATAAAGCATCTCACTCTGGGTTAATTTAGTTTAAATCTTTCTTCTTTCTTTGGTTTGTTTACTCAGTGAGTAACGTCACGTTAGACCCTGATGGTTTTTGATTTCCTAAAGCAGACTTGAAGCTCTGCAGAGTGACTTCTCTATGAACTAATCCTTCCCACATTTGGAGCAGAACATTTGGTCTTATACCCCTTTTTTACACCAATGCAGTTTGAGGTCTGGTTCAGAACTGGTGCCTAATTTCAGGACCCGGTTCTTCGCATCTCGACGGCCAGAAAATCTGTTTTGAATGTTTTGCAGTTCGATTTCTAACCTGAAACTGTTTCATTCAGTGTTTTTGCTGATTTTAATCATCAGGTCTGTTTGTTTTGGAGAGGAGGAGGATTCAGCTCCTGGTAAATCTGTATCTGAACCTACAAATGAAACACAACGAGTTGTCGAGTCGACTACCTCTGTAACTGGGACAGAAATACTCGGGCAGTTCGCTGACGTTGTCTCTGAGGCTGATACTGCAGGAACACCTCCCTCCTATAACCTCCCCCCTCCCCACCTCGAGCTGCACTATAATAAACGCCTCTCCGGTGTTACAGAGTTTGTAGATGAGGCCATAAACCCGCTCTGTTGTGTCGAGTGACGGAGGCGTCGGAGCGTCCAGTCAGCAGCTCCTCTCCTCCTCCCCTCTATCCGTCCGTCCGTCCTGCAGCGCTCACGTAAATTCTTCATTGTTTATTAGCTGTCACTTCCTAAATAGTACTTGCTGCATCTTGCATACAGGCCCCTGAACCCACCCCAACTCCCCCGAGGGAGGGATGGGAGGGAGGTGTGAAGTTACAGCAGGGACAGACAACACTGTGCTGCAGATTCACCTGCCTGACAACATTCAAAGTCCTTGAAATCCTGATTTATTCCTCACAAATCCAAAATAAACCCATCATATGGAGAGTTTTCTGCGTGAAGCTGCAACCAAAACTAAAAAACATAATCCGGCACGCCTGAGTGGATTTGTATACTCTGGAAATCCCTTAGACTTGTTTTATTAAGATTAAAGTAAAAATATTTATGGATTAAAAAGCTGAATTTGATCATTTACAGGCGAAAAGCAGCAAGAAAATCTGACTTACAACTAAATAAATGTTTTAAGAGACGAAGGAAGAAGTAATTGAAATGTTTCATAATATATAACAACTCTCCATTAACCTACAGTTATTGATCAGTCATGAGTCTGAATCTAATTAAATGCCTCATAAAGCAGAGATAAACTCTGCAGCTCAGACTCACTCTGATGTTTCTGTCATGTTCAGTCCAAACTTGTCTGACAGTCAGTGAACGCACCGTCCCAACATCACCAATGTTTCCTGAATCTTCCCGACTGCAAAGATCTTCAAAGATCTTTTTTTTATTTTAGTTACTGATCAGAGAGTATCTGTAACATCAAATATGAAGAAGAGAAACTTATTTCTTCAGTTACAAAGTTTCCGATCAAACTTTTTCGACTCTATCGGATGCATGATGCACCGAGCAGTTTAACTGTTATTGTCCAATTAAACTAAAGGTTGGAGCATGTTCTTCTGGTCATGTGACTAAAGGCAACAGAAAAAGCAACACAAACCTTTGAATCCTGACATCTACCAACAGTCAATGATGGTTTCTACCATCCATCCATTTTCTTCCACTGATCAGGCTAAGCAACGTTTTCCAGCTCCTCCAGGAGTTCTGGGTCTAGAAGGAAGGTAGAAGGAAACTCCTCGATCTCGTTCTTTCGGTCACTACCCAGATCTCATGACCGTGGATCTACAGGTAAGTCGAAATCATCGTAAATCGATCACCACAAAGGTCCGGTAACGCTTCCATTTTACTGCTGACGCTGCACCAATCACTAATCTGAAGAGAAGTTTCAGTTGCCTGAGCTTCATTAGAAATGAACTGTTACGCTCTACATCGTACAACCATGATATACGCTCAACGGTGGAGCAATCTGATCCGATCAGGGTGTGAACGGTTCGACATTGATTCCTGAAAGTGGTCGGACACGAACCTTGCCCTAATCAGGGTTTTCCTGAACAATTCGATCATGCAACAAGCTCTGAACCGGCTCCTCAGAGGAGTCACACCAGAAAACACTCGTCTCTCTTCACGGTTCAGGTATGATGACTTGTTGAGGCTCGAACCGAAACTGATATTTACAATTTTTCAAACGATAATCGTCCACATCCAGGTGACGGGGCGAGAAGCGAACAAGTCCTGCAGCCCAGAGGGAGAGAGGGGGAGAGAGAGGGAGGGAGAGAGGAGGGGGGAGAGAGCCTATAGAAAGAGCATGTCAGTACATTTTAGAGGACACAGCCTTGCCGAGTGTCCGTTTTAGAATTAAAGCGTTTTGACGGTATTAGCTTATAACCCTCCCTCTCTCTCCCTCTCTCTCCCTCCCCTCCCTCTCTCCTCCCCCCTCTCTGCACCCTTGAAAGCCTGCGGTGACCCAGGGATGTGTAAAAACGGGGCGGCCAAATGAATTGCTCGGGCACTCGAGCTCTCCGAGCCATTACGGCGAGGAGCTGCCCTACCTGTGTTGAGTCAGCAGTCCCGCTCACTCTATCCGTCTAATGGACAGCGCAGGAATTTAATTAGCAGGAAGCCGCAGAGCGGGTTATAGAAGAGAGGGAGGGAGGGAGGCAGCAGAGGGAAGGTCCTGTGTGTGTGTGTGTGTGTGGCCATTGAGCGGTCGACCCCTGCTGTCATCCTTTGGAAACCCCGTCCATCAGCAGGACGATCTATATTCTTATCATCAGAGTCCTGTTTGTTTGTCCTACAGAAAGGGGGGGGCTGCCTTGCTCCAGGGCACTGCAGTGAGGTCAGCAGTGGTACCGGACCTCCGTTGTCACGGTAACAGTAGTAAACACCGAGTTAAAGTTGGGGAAACGTCACGGACAAAAGAAACGACCACAAAGTCTGAGAGGAAGCGAAGTGTTCCTAATAAAGTGATCACTCAGTGTAAACAGCACAAACCATGAGAACTTCCTGCAGCGCCGCCTGAACCCACGAACCACTTCCTGTTTCCCAGCCGAAGTTTTAGACTCTCAGACGCTGCTCCTCCTCTCCTTTCCTCTCCTCTTTCCCTCCATTATTCCCTCCTCTCGTCTCTTATCTCCTCCTCTATCTTTGTTTCTTGTCCTCTCCTTGTTTCCTCTCCTCTTCCCTCTCATTTCCTTCCCTCTCTTGGTTCCTCCTCTCCTCTCTCCTCCTTCTCCTCTTTCCTCTCTGCTTCTGTCTTATCTCCTCCTCCTCTCTTCCTCTCCTCTATCTTTGTTTCTTCGTTTCCTCCCCTCCTCTCCTCTCTCCTCCTCTCCTGTGAGTGGATTGTGTTTTGAATCAGACAAGTGTAAGAACAGCGAGTGAGTTAAAAAAAACAATGAAGGAGGTGGTGGGAGACCCCGAGGAGGGGGTGAGGATGGGTGAGAGAGACAGAGGAGGAGGGTGGGGTGAGGTAAGTTTTACCAATTAGCTCGGTCACCGGGGCCCACGTTCCCAGACACTTTCGCGGCTTAATCAAGTGGAGCTTTTGTCTCGTCTCTGAAAACAGTTTTCTGCTTCGAGTGCGTGAATAAAACGGAGGCCCCCGCCGAGGGAGGGAGGGGTGAGGGAGGGGAGAGGGAGGGGGAGTCAAGCGCACCGATCGCACAACGCTAACGAGCTGACGACCTGGGCGAGCGCACACACACAGACACACACACAGAGGTGTTGTAGGAAACAAGCTGACGATAAAAAGACGAACTGTTCGTCTGCAGCTCAGGAGGAAGCAGCAGCTCCTTCCTTTAAAGGAGTAATCCACCAGATTTAAAGGTCAAAGCTGTGAGACTTCACACATGGACGCTCGCAGGAAATCCTGTGTTGTTGTTCCACCTGAAGAAAACCTCCACAGTTAACGTCAGATTTTAACGTGAATGTGAACAGATTCAAACGTGTCCTGGACTAGCCGTTGTCGTTGCTACCAGTCAATAACAACGTTCTACAAACATCATAACAACATGTCCACGGATAAAACTACTGTTAATGTGAGGAGCAGCCATCTTGAATTCCCATGTCGAGGTTGGTGGAGTCGCTCTGACTTTCTGAGTTGGATCCGACTTCAGTGGAGCACAAGTGTCCAACATTACAAAGCTCGAAAGTCGTGGCTGTTTACTGATGAAAGACGCTGTCCAGCTGCATTATGGGAAATGTGGGATGCGAGTATTAGCCCAGACTAGAAGCCGGATTATCCTGGTTTGTGATACAATAACTGAGCTTAAGTTCTGGGAGCAGAACTTTTTTAACAGAGTCTAAATATTTTTCTACAAAACTGCACTGTAGTATTTACTGTTCATTTTGTTATTGATTGATAGATGTGTTTTTATTAGATTAAGTGCATCGTTTGGGGTTTTACCAAACTTTCAAATTGCCTCTTTGGGGATTAATTTATTTTACTTTAATTTAATTTAATTGAATAAAAGCTGTGTAAACACACAGATACAGGAACTATCTGATCACAGGATGAGTGAAACATCATAAATCTGAGGTCAGTTTTCAGTACTACTACTGTTTGTGATTTTTGGGCATGAAAGTGAAAGGTCCTCTGCAGAAATATTTTTTAAGACACAAGAAGACTCTGATTTGTTTTTCCACAAAGAAAATTACATCCACTCCTTTTCCCTCAGAGGAAAACCCACGATAAGAAAACCTTTCATAGTCGTGTTTGGACCAGAGTGTCCGGAAAAAAAACAAAACATTTCCATATCGTCTTCCATGTTGTTTCCACAAATTACCCTGAAATACAAAAGTTTTTTTTTTAATTCCACGAGTTTATTTTTTGTCTCCTACTTTACTGAGAGTCCTGTCTCAGTGTTGGTGACCTGGAGGCCTCAGGTTTCTGCACCACACCTGCTTAAGTGTCAGGCTGGAACCTGATTGGCTACACACCAGCTGTGACGTCATAAATCCTGCAGGTAAGCCCAGGTATTCACCTTGAGATTTAAGATGAAGCTCAGAGAGACTTTCCTTCGTCAGCAGATGATGAAACTAACTGAACGTTCGTCATTCAAACACCAATAAAACGTGTTTTTTTATCAGAGTTTCTTTATCAGAGACTGCGAACTTCTGTTTGTGTTTTTCCGTCTTTAACAAACACACCCTCCCTCTCCTCCCTCTCCTCTCACGTCCTGGATCAGCGCTGACCTTTATTTATTTTTTTATAAGTTTTCCTTAGTGACCGCAGCAGCGTCTACGGCAGCTCTGAGGAGACAAACAGCGAGGGGATTCAGCCGTTGCCAGCGCCTTGTGGCTTGGCACAACGAGCCGCCACAGCCTCATTATCCTCCCCGCTCTCCCCTTTTTATTCACCACCAACACTCCCACCCTCACCCACAACACCCCCCCCACCCCAACCAAACCCAACCCGACCAACAGCGCTCGCAGACAGAACGAGCGAGGGCAGCGCTGCAAAGAAACAGTTCAATAATTCAGTTATCAGCTCCCCCAACCTCCACCTCCACTAATCCTTCACTTGTCAATAATTAAAAATGAACATCTGACGGTGTCGACTGCAGCGCGCACACACACACACACACACACACACACACAGAGAATACAACAAAAACAAAAGGAAAAGGAGTCCTGGTTCCACAGAATGAGCTCTTTGTGTGCTTCACCTCTTGGACTCGGGCCAAAGAGTCGGACAGTTTTTCCTCAAATATGCAAAGAGCTCGACCTCCGCCTGCAGTCTGAGGGATGCTCTCTCTCCCTCTCTGTCTCCCTCTCTCCCCCGATGACCATCCTCACCCTAACAGACCAGCAGGGACTCTCCCTCCTCTGCCTCACCTTCCTCTCGTCTTTTTTGGGTGTTTTTTTGGATGCATAACTTTCTTCTTCGTCTTCGTCTTCTTCCTCCCTCCGAGTCATCCCACCCACGGCAGAGAGGTCGACTTTTTGTCCATCTCTCATCTCAAAAAGCCTCGAAACGTTTCTGTTCAGATGTAGTTTCTTGGATGTTTTTTCGACTTCAGGAGATGAAAAACAAAACCAAAAAAGTCTAAAGATGTGGTTCTGAGATCTGAGGAGATATTTTTAATGTTTCTTTACAGGCAGAGTGTTTGTTGAGTATCTTGACTGTCCAGGACTCCTGCAGAGCCGCCTCCCTCTGCTGCCAAAATCCTCCAGAAAAACTGCTGAATATTCAGACTGTAATTAATCAACTAATCATTCTAATCACATTCTAACTAATGAGCCACTTCTGTTAAAGAAGGAGGACACAGAGTCTTAAATATCTCCTTTCCATCACTTATATTACGTCTTCAGACATAAGGACAATCTGACTCTGAAGATTCAACATCAGGACGTTAACGTTGTGTTATACTTTTATTTATGTCGTCTCCTCATAGAGAACATTCAGGTAAAGACTGAAAATACAAATGAAACTGTGTTTTCACTGCTTTGTCTCATGGATTTCATTCTTTACAGAACTGATGAATAAGTTTTCTTTACATTTTTTGGCTTTTAACACTAAAATTTATAATGAAATAGTTTTTTATTCTGATTTCACCATTTTAAATCCTTCAGTTGTCTCATGATTTGGTGACATAAATAAATTCCACACAACATTAGTTTTGTTTAACTTCCTCATCACTATAACCTGTGAGTAAAGTGTATTTTTAATGTTAAGAAGCAGTTTTCCCGTTGTGAAATCACTAATGAGATGTCTATTTTAAATTTTGCTGCTTTTTGTTGACACAAAATATTTGAAAAAAATGTTTTTACACTATCTGAAAAATATTTGTAAAATATCAGAAAATATTAGTCAATTATTAGAAAAATGCTAGTAGGAATGTTATTATATAAATTAAATTAATATAAATTCTTACTGAAATATCTGGAATATATCAATACAATATATCCAAAAACCATTTGTAAATTTTAGCTAATTACCAGAAAGATATTAGTAAAATGTCTGAAAACAATCTGGAAAAATATCAGAAAAATTTTACAGAAATATCCGAAAAAAACAGATTATCTGAAAAATATCAGTAAGCTTTCTGACAAAAATCAAGAAAATATCCGGAAAAATATTAATGAAATATCCAGTAAAGAAATTCTTATAACATCAAAAAATGATCTGGAGAAATATCTGTAAAATATCAAAAAATATCTCAAAAAATTCTGATAAAAGATTTTGAAAAATATCTGGGGAAAAATATCATTGAAATTTCTGAAAATTATTTTCACAATTTCCAAAACTTATCAGTGAGATATCCAACCAAAACTTAGTAAAATATCTGACCCCTGCGTTTTTTTCTTTCTGTATCTCTGAACATCACGGTGGACATTTTGTTTTTCATGCTAACGGACTGACTAGCAGCGACTCGTAGCATCAAATCAGAGCGATCTCCGCCCCGATCTAAGCGGCGGCATGGCGTCATCGCTCTGACCCGATTCTTTTTCTTCTTCTCTTCCTTCGTCTATTTTTCAGCAGCCATACGGCACTTTGGAGTTTCTCTGCTTCCACCATCTGTGGAGACTTTCCCTGCAGACGCTCACAGCTGTCCTGGTTCATGTCGGCGTTCGTTTCACACGGCGGCGTCCCCGGCGGCTTCGCACACAATGGGAGGGTGTGTGTGTGTCTGAGAGAGAGAGTGAGGGTTTATGGGATTTTTTGGCACTCAGCTCTCTCTCACTAAGCCTTTCAAGATGGACGGACACCCAGACAGACTCAAACACAAAGAGACTCAGTGAGAAGGAATCTGCAGAGTGGGTTCATGTGCAGAGGTCACTAAAGGTCAAGAAATCAGAAGAGAAAAGGTCAGAGCCGAGCCTCGTTTTCAAACTCACAGGATCAGAGAAACATCAAACACCTCAGCGACGAAGCTGGAGAATAAAATCTGACTCTGATCAGCTGCACCTTCATCACGTCTGAGAGGAACAAATGACAAACACGGCAGATTTTTAAAAGCTTTTTCATCAGACGGTGACGACACACTGATGTGAAACGTAAAATATCCACAGGAAATATTTGCTATTATCAGATTCAGCCCCAAAAAAGACATTCATCTGTAGTGAAGTGAATCGTCTTTGTGCAGAGGTGGAAAATAATGAAGCTCCTTTACAATTCTACCAAATTTCAGAGGGAAACACTGAAACTACTTTTTATTTTAGTTTTAATTCAACAGAAGAAATTCAGTCTCTTTTCTCTTTTGTGGTAAAAACATTTCTCTTTTGTCAGAGAATCTGAAAACAGTGTTGTTTTGGCTCAAAAAGAAAATGATTATGATCATGATTATTTTAAAAATTATCAGTATTTTAAAGGGGTATTCCTGCAATTTATGGTTGCACTTCTGTAAAGTTTGGAAACTTGTGTGTACAGTTATACAAACTGCATCATATACAAACATAAACATTTTGTTATGTCAGAACTCACACAAATTTCAAAATGACATTTTTGACTGATTTATTTGGGAGTAAAATTTTAATTGATTCTTTCATTTAACAACAAAAACATGAAAATTGAGAGAAAAAAGCCATTCAAATGTAAAATGAAAGCATCCTTGCTACAGGCTAACCTGCAATTTTGCAAATTTCTAGTTTATTCCCATTAATTCCTGTAAATTTGAGGGGTTTGGGGGGGTCGTCCTTAGCAACAGAGACAGTTATTCTCCTCACCACTACATTCCTTTAGGACGACCTCCACAAAAAGACAGTTAGGATGACCTTTAGAGGACTGAGAGAGAGAGTGTGTCAGAGATCAGGGCAGAGGAGAGGAATGCTTCAGAAGAAGAAGAAGAAGAAATGTGAAGACAAGGAAAGAAATCAAAACGATGGAAGAACAAGACGAAAGAGAAACGAGGAAACAGGACAGGAAAAGAGGGAGAGATGAAGAAAGAGGAGAAGAAACAGACGAAATATAAATGTTTTAGTTTGTGTCTAGAACATCTGAATGTGAACACTCAGAATATTAATTTTCTGACTCGTTATCATTATTTAAGTCCCAGGAGGATCAGAGAACAGAGAACCAGGACTTTACTGGTCCACTGGTCTTGAGATTACAGTTCTGGTAACTAAGACCTGAACCAGGACCTGAGTCTGAGCCTCTCCACACTGATACATCTTCATTTTCAAACTAAAACCACCTCAGTCCAGACGAGTGTTTCAGCTCCGTATCGAAATGAAAACACAGGTCACATGACCACTCACATACACTGAGCATGTGCGTGTCAATGTAAACAGGAAGTGGATTGTTTACTCTGCAGTTGGTTGATTAGCTTCAGAAAATAATTTAGAGAAATTTATTTTTTGCTCAGACCAATGACGTCGAGGTAGAACTGTCATGTGATCAGAGGGTGACCAATCAGCTCAAGGATACGCCGTGATTGATGAGCACCAATCAGGAAGTTACGGAGCCCAGAAGGGGACTTGAGCTCTTGCAAACGTTTCTTAACATCTCGCAAGAGTTTCACAAAAGTTTCTTGAGACCTTGATGTACTTTTGCGAGATTATCTAGAAACTATCTAGAACTCATTAGTGCGAACGAAGCCTGAATCTGACTGCGTCCTGGTCTAATCAGGTCTGCTTGGGTCCCTCTTTTTGTTTTGATGACAGCGTTGCTATTCTCTCTCCTGGATCAGGTCTGTTCAGGATCACATCAGGTCTCCTCTGATTATGAAAACCAATTTAAAGAGGTCGGGACGGGACAGCTTCTCCCTCAATCTAAAACTCTGGACCCGTGAGGACCTCCTGAGTCTCGTCTGCACAGACCAGGATCAGGAGGAGCGGAGTTAGATTCGCTGCTAAATGACGTAAAAATGTTTATTTTTACAAGCGTCCAGGTTTCAGGTTCAGACGCCATAAATCACCACAGACAGAGGCAGAGACCTGCAGCCTGAGCTGGATCAGGACGACAGCGTGTTTGTGTGTTTGTGTGTGTTTGTTTGCGTTGTGTTCGGGGGATCAGTCGGCTCTAACACCCTCTCGTGTCACGGCGAGAGCAGAAATATGTTCCAAACTGGAATATTTGCAGGGGGAAATCCTCGGAGAGCTCAGCGTTGACAATACACTTTAAACCGGATTACCTGACTTTACCGCGCCGCACGCCGAGGGGATCAGCTGATATCTGCCTCACGGAGGGAGGGAGGGGGAGAGGGAGGGAGAGAGGGGGAGGAGGACACCAACCTGAAGGCTCTGAAGTGGAAACACGAGCTTCACATTTCACCGTTTTTATCTTCTGTTTATGAGGATTTCCTTTAACTCCAGATCATCAGCTTGTTAAACTGAATGTCTGTGATGTGTTGAACCTTTGGTTATTCTTGGTTTTCATTTCCTGTATTTGCAGCCTTATCGTAAGACGCCTTTGTGGTTTAACTGTACGATAACCTTTCATTATTTTCAGAGGTTAGACTACTAAGAAATATCAAATAGTACAGGTCAGTACTGCAGTATTTTGTCCCAGATATTTCTGTATAATATGAAGTATTCATGGCCGACCTGAAACCGATCACACAGACAGTGATGAAAACAGTAAAAAACAACCCTAACAATAGCGTCTTTATCTGTACATGAACCGTGTTTGGGCCGTCGTGCTCATGGTTCGTCAGGTGCTACAGGTTTTCAGGTAGTTTTTTAGGTTTCTGGAGTTTTCAGTCTTGAATCTTGTTAATCATGTTGTGCACATGTTCCAGGATCTGAAACACTCCACAGTAAAATAAAAGTAGCTGCACATACTGAAACTTTATTCCTGTGTTGTGCTGTTAGTTCCCATCAGGCTTTGGGTGAGCAACAAAAGACGTCAACACGGGTTAAATCGTTTGTTATTCCAATTATATTACCCATGATCCCCTTCTCCTTCTGTGGCTTTAACAAACACACCAAACTCCAAACCAGTTTCCTGGCTGGATATCAGACATGATGATGAGATGATTAACTGATCTACAGTTCAGCTTCAGTCTGAACTCTCTGGTCTGATTCCAGCAGTTTAAGCTGCTGATTATCAGTCAGAGGGAGATCGAACCTGGTTTTCTGCTTCTCATAACTTTTCTCTTCACAGTTTGTATCTTGTTTCTAACTTTGCTTCAGAAGCAGAAATGAAGTTTATTCTTTCTCTGTGTGAGAAAACACCAAAGCCTCCGTCTGCGGTCGACCTCCAGCTTCAACACTGTTCGTTTTTATGAATGAGTTCGAAGCTCATTGACCGTGAATGGTACAATGTGTGTGTGGGATGACAGAGCCTTTGTGGATGTTTGGTGGGCTGGTGGGGGGGTGGTGGGTTTGTTGGGGTTGAGGGGAGGGAGGGGGGAGTGTTCCCGTGGTCACAGTGTGTACTTCAGGAACCACAACAGAGTCTGTGGTTTTTTACGCCGCGTTCGCCTTAAACAGCTCCACATGACGACTGGTGAGCAGCAGCAACAAGAGAAGAAGAAGAAGAAGAAGAAGAGGAGGAGGAGGAGGAGGAGGAAACATAAAGCGTCTGTAAGAGGAGATGAGCCAAGTCACCACAGACATGTTGGCAGATTCTGTTTCTCTCGCACTGACGCTGTCATGTTTTCTCCGACTGCGACGAGAATCATCCACCGACCGGCCGACGAGTCCGACTCTGTCCTGAAAACTTTCTCAGCAGGAACAAACACATTTGTTCTCCTGCACATATTCCAACACATTCCTGAAAGACTTCAACACTTCAACACAAGGACGAGCCAAATATTTCCATTAAGGAAGATCCTCCACAAAAACTCCTAAAACAAGAACCTTTATCAAAGTTTAAACCCAGAAATCCCAACGAAACGTGAGCCCTGGAAATCTGCTGGCGACCGACTGTTCAGAAAAGTGCCACATATAAATAAATAAAGTTATTATTGTCACTGTTTGTATATGTCAGACGATGACTCATGTAACCAAAGACTTGTTTTTGAAAAGTTTTCAAACGTCAAATGAGGTGAAATCATCCAGGAAAAAATTCTTATTAAACATTTTGCACATTTTTTGCATATTTATATTTATCTTGGTTATTTTCTCCTGTTCTAACTACACTTTAACTCTTTTCTATAAGTGTCCATCGCAGTGGACATCAAATTAACTGTTATTTTGCACATTTAGTCAATAAAGCTTTGAGTTTTCAAGCTTGAATCCTGTTTATCACTTTGTGCACATGTTCCAGGATGGAAAACACAGGTTTAAAAGACTCCACAGTAAAATAAAAGTTGCTGCTTTGCTTCCAACGACATTAAAATTAAAGACATGCTTACACTTCATTCCTCTGTTGTGCCGTTAGTTCAGTAAACGACGTGAGTTCTTTGTCCAACTCCTGGCTGAAATATTAATCTACATGTCTTGAACAACATTTTACCAGAAAATTCAGCTGGAAATATTTGGTATCTTTGGAAACTTTGGGTGCAGCCTGAGAGGACGAGCGGTCAGAGCTGGAGCAACTAGTTCAGAGACGAATCCAAATCTCTTTAAGAGCTCAGGAGGACGGAGGGAACTGGGTCAGACGTCTTTACAAACACACACACTCACTGTTTGCTTGGTATCAACCCTGCAGGGTCGTATAAGGTGACGGGAAGATAAATATCTAACGACGACGGCAGCTCTGGAAACCTTCACATTCTGTAGGTTCAAACCGGCGGCTTGTTATCACACCGACACACAGATATCCTCCAATTGTGCTGCTGGAGAAGCTTGAACAGAGAGACTTAAACGTCCGACGTCTGCGTACCACGACCCGAGAGAGGAAACAGATCTAAAGAAGATATAATAAAACCAAATATATCTGAGGCGATAGCTGCTGATTTTAGCTTTAAAACAGACTAAAAAGAAGAAGCTGCAGCGCGGGAGAGAACAAAAGGACAATTAGTCGAGTTTTGTTCTCAAGTCTGAGCAGATCCCAGACTTCCTACGTCTTCCACTGCTGAAAACAAAGCAGCTGAGGGAGGGAGGAATCAGAGACCTCGCATCGTCGTCCTCCTGCCCCTAAACTAATCTAAATGCCCCCATCATCTCTGAGTCCTCCGTCAGAGGGAAAGACGTCACCTCCTCCTCCTCCTCCGCTGCTGCTCGTTCATCGTCTGCAGAGTCGCTAACGTTAATGTAAAACTGGTTCTATCAAACTTTTATGATTCCATCTCTCTAATTATCTTTAATTGACTTTACTGCGCCACATAAATATTATCTCAACTGTAATAAATGTGAACATCTTTATCTCAGGCTGAATTACAGGCGTGGAGGAGTCGACCTTTTTCTCCACCTTTTGTTCCCGACCGGCTGCAGCTCCGACCACACGCCCCACCCACCCCCGAGACGTGTGTGTGTGTGTGTGTGTGACTGGCTGCTAATGAGGGGGGGAGATGTTTATCCTAGAGGTTAAACGGCCTGATGATAGGGGTCACGACCTTGACGCAGCGACCTCTGACCTTTCAGCACGTGTTGAGTGTTCATGTGATGGTGACACCCGCTGCTGCCGCCGGCTCGTAAATCAGTGGAGGGGGGTTTGACCTTTGACCTGCAACTTGTTCCTGAGGATGCACACACACACTCACACACACCCTCCATTCATACATCTGAGCATGTGCTGTGTGTGTGTGTGTGTGTTCACGGTCGACTGCAGCGAGTGAAAGTCTGTTAATTTGAAAAGCTCCACCTGTTACAGACTCAGCGGTGACTTCCTGTCCAGCTGTTTACCGTATTTCACGTTGTAGGAGCGCACAGCGGAAAATGATTTAGCTCCTTTCAGGTCAAAAGTCGACAAATATTTAGGTTCAGAAGTTTGAGTTATTTCAGTTCCTCAGTTACAGAGACCTGCTCAGTTTCAACAGGATTTAAATGACGGCAGTTTTGTACTGAAATCTCAGCTTCACAGGAGAAAAAGAAACTGATTTCTGGATAAAATTTCAACCACAAAGAAACAGATTAAACTTTTTGCGAACTCATCTAAAGCAGCTTTTCACACCACACCTGAACTTTTCTACACAGCTGGAGACCCTGGTGTAAACTCCACGTAATGTCTGATTGATGTGTGAACAAAGCAGGTGTGTTGATGACGTTCTGTACCACCAGGCTCCAACCCCTCACCTGAACGCCTGAGACCTGAACATTATCCAGAATTCATGAGTGAAAACAGCTGCTTCTTAATCTGGGAGTGAGAGATGAGGACAAAAACTTCTTTACTTCACTGAAAGATCTTTGTGATGAAGAAAAGATAAACCATTTATAGATGAGCTAATCAGATAAAATAAACAACAGTCTGAAACTATCTCCAAGTTCGAGCAGCTTCGAGTCAAATGAAGAGAGAAAAAACACAACTATGTCCTGATGTTCATCTAAATATCCCTAATATTCGTGTTTTTTTAAAGCGGAGACTCCAGAGCAACAAAACTTCTTTATAAAAACATTAAAATAAGACAGAAAAAGTACAAATCTTTGGTAAAATTCTGAGAAACATTTCTACTAGAAATGAAAAATTCTTGCACAATGTCACAAGTTAAATATGAAAGTCTGATATCTTTCCACACTCTGACACAGTAAAACTACAAAAGTAAAACAACATGGTGCTCGGTTGTTTTATGACAAAGACACAATGAAAACGCTGCAGGTGGAACCAGGAAGGTGAATTAAAGAATTCAGTCAGAGTCAGAGTCAAACCCGAGGTAAAAGACTGAGCTGCTGACCCAAACTTTAACTCTGACTGCTGTACGTTTAATCCTGAGTATCTAACGTGTGATCCCAGGTTTTTTAAAGAGAAAATTCAGCAGGTGAAAACAGAGAGTGAACAAGCTTAATGCTGTTTTGCAGCTTGTTCAGTTTTTCCTGCAGAAACTGAAAGTGAACACAAACTAAAAATCAGCTCCAGATTTTTTTCCTCTTTGAGGTTTCTGCTGCTCAACATTCACAGGATTAAATAATAAATGGTTGGTAGTGCGCTGCGGTTTCTAAGGGCAACACTGTTGGTCTTTATCCACCCCCCCTTCCACACTGAGTCAGTGGTATGGGGATGAATTTAATTACCGACTCGGGCTGCCCTGACAGACCCCGCCTCCGGCCCTGCGAACCCTGAGGTCAGCCTGCCTTCACATGGCTTTTAATCAACGCCGCTGCTCCAGAAAAGCTCTGCTGCCTTAAATAAGAGGCAGCAACGAAACCTGATCCTCCTGCGCCGAGACCAAGGGAGGGGAGGAAAGCGAAGAGAGAGGGGGGAGAACTCTGTGGGCCTCGGCCTTCCTCCCCCTCACCTCATTGAAAAGAGACAAACTCCTGCCAAGTCCTGAACTCTCTGTCATCATGAGGCGGCTTCAAAACTCTGGCTCTGGGTGGCAAAAGTTGCACTTTTTTTTTTTAAAGAAGGAAAAAAGAAAACCTAAATTTAGCAGAAGAGAAAATTAAAACATAAACAGATTCTCAGGAATTGCTACTGTCTTCACCACAAATTATCCCCTCTGCGTTCCTGACGACAACGAGAATGAAAACGAGTTTATTCAAACAAACAAAAAATAAAACCTCGCTGAGAGTTTCGGACGCCGTGCCAACAACCAGAGCTGAAAGACCCTCGACTGCACGTCCACCTCGAAATAAAACCACAGAGTTTTTTCCCCTCCTGCGGACTGAAGGGAGCTCAGTGTGAACCTGCACACAGCTGATTACTGCGACCGCAGAGCGAAAACACACACAGATGAGGAGCTGAGAGGCTATCTGGACCCAGAGGAGGAGAATGGAGCAGTCTTTCTGGGCTCAGAGAGGCTTTAGTCTGCGAGAGGAAATGATTGTAATTAAGGTTCAGGGTCGGGAGATCTTTCCAGAACGAGCTCGGCCTCAGAGTGTTTGTGTCTGCTGACGGATCGCAGCTGAAACTTTACCTCCACAAAACACGACGAGAACTGAGGGAAAATCTTAAAACACCTCCTCGTGTTATTAGAGTCTGAACTCAGAAAAAACTGTACTTAAAAACCTTAATGTCTAACAATATTTAAAATTAATTTCAGGTACTTTTTTGCACATAACAATCTCACCTCAAGCTCCATCTTCTAGCTGTTCTGGACCTTTCAGAAATATCACATGGTCTTCATCAGCAGGCAGATTTAAAACTGTGGAGTTTCTTTTCCTCTGAGCTCATTAAAGGACGTCTGAGCCTGCTCATGATCATGTGATACGACTGAAAGCTCCTTGAGGACCTTGAGGTGATACTGCTCGTCAAGTGAAGGATCGATTGAGGAAATATGTGAAACTACAGGTTGAAATATTTGTTTCCCACGTTTTAAGGACAAAGTCATATTTCAGTGTCAGCTGTGGACCGGCTGCTGCTGCTGCTGAAGGAATCTGAACGTGGACCTTGTAAGATAATTTACCCACCTATCTGGAAACTGTCCTCCTTTTCCAAGAAAACTCCAAAGCTCCAACAAACTTAGAAGAGCTCCATGCCAAGTATTTAAAGCGTCTGCCAAACGTCTCCCTACACGTCTCTGCCACCACCACCGCCGCTCTCTCAGATATCCAAACCTGCCAAATCATTTTCCCGTGAATCAGCCCGGAAATCGGGAAACGTGCTGAGCAATCACCCCCAGAGATAATTGTGTTTTTTGTCCCCCATCCGTCCTGAAAGGTGTGCCAGCTTCACCCAGACACACACAGACCTGCTCATCGAGGGCAGCCCATGTGTGTTTATTCCATTTATTTTTTAATTTTGGCAGAGACATTTTCTCTCTCTCTCCTCAGACTTCTGCTTTACTGACCGCTGATGAAATTATGGCTGTCTGCAGCAGATAACACGTTCGTCTGCGTCCAAACTCGAGAGGCGGCAGAGCGACTCGCTGAGAGGATAAACAGATAAACAAGTCGAGGTGAAGTTTTATCAGACGTAACAGGAAAAGTTCACCAACGATTCTTGATCTGACGCTGGAGATTAAAGACGAACATACAGTGGAGGTGTTTCGCTAAAAACTGACACCAGAACATTTTCTATCAACTTTTTTAAGTTGTAAAATATTGCATGATTTTTGTTTATTTACTGGTAAATAACACGTAATAATCAACACAAGGAACATGAGGATTAAAGAGCACAAAAAGCAGCATGAGCTTTTCACATTACCCGCCCTCTAGTGGCCAAAAAAGGCACAAAATGAAAACCGGCGAGAAACTGGACGTCCGATAGATTTAAAGACTCAAACTTCTCAGCATCTGTCAGCTAAAAATCAGCCATGTCAGTGTATCTGTACCCAAACACCTGATTTCTGGTTAATTTCATTGTAGAAATTCTGAGCGAAAATGCTAGCCTACAGAAATGTAATATTTATCCACAATATGTACGAAAACTTGTGAAATTTGCTAAATATTTAGAAGATGAAAAGTTTATCAAGTCTGAATTCTGAGAGGCTGCAAAATCTGCAACTGTAAACCCAAGAAGAGAAGCCAAAAGCTGAACAAATAAAAACAACCTTTTCCAACTGAGAAAGGAACAAAACTGAAACCTGCAAGAAACTGGTCATCTGACAGATTTAAAGACTCAAACGTCTCAGCTTCTGTGTAAGCTAATTTCGGCCATGTCAATGTATCTGTATCCAAACACTCGATTTCTGGGACCACAAAAACGTAAGAGTGAAAATGCTAGCCTACAGAAAAACTATATTCATCCACAATACTTGTGAAAACTCTTGTGAAATTCGACAAATATTTAGAAATGTAGAGGATTAAAGGTCTGAAAGGCTGCAAAAGCTACAACTGCAAATCCAAGAACAAAAGCCAAATCTGTAAAACAAAACCTGCGATAATCACACGTTTCAGTCACACGCAGATGTGGTGTGTTGCGTTCTTTGAGCTTGTTTGTTGGCGCTATGATGGTGTTTGCAGTCGACATTCACATCTCAACATAACTGCAGCTTCAGCATCACATCACTCACACTCAGAAAGAAAGAAAGTCATGCACTCACCTGTGTGCACGAAGTAGGCCAGGTACAGATCCAGCTCCTTGACTGAAACTCCAATGTGATGCGGCTGCACGCACAGGCTGGGGTTGAACACTGAGGAGACTTTACCAGCCTCTCCCGTCAGTACTTTCAAGGGGAATCCCTTTGAATAAAATCACCATGACCAGGTCCAGCCTCCACACTTTGTCCGCCTGGCGCAGGCAGTCGATCCTCTCATCTTGCCCTTCTGGTCGGGGTTGGACAGCACGCAGCACGGCGGCTTCTTCCCCGTCACCGTAAGCACAAAGTCCTCCTGAACTCGGGGCCGGATGTCCTTGCGCAGCTTGGCCAGGAGGGCGCGACGCCCACTTCTGCTTGACCTCGGCTTCTCGCTGAGCAGCTCGTCCTTCACGGCGCGCTCCTCCTCCTTGGACATGCGCTTCTCGTGCTTCTTGAAGTACTTCCTCTTGCGGGCCTGCAGGTTGAACCATGTGTAGGCGAAGGCCCGGACGTGGGGCAGCAGGGCTTCGATGAAAGGATGGAATTCATCCTGAAGGAGAGAAGAGGAGGAGACACGGTGAGAGGTGAAGGACGAACGAGAACACCAACATCTTAAACACAGTTTCCCTCTGATCTTTCACCTCCAGTAGATTTATGACTGAAATAATCAGCTTATTCCACTCTCTCTCTGACAGTGTCACACAGATAAAACATTCAGCCTGACAGATTCAATGTCTGTGGAAACTTTGGGATCTTCATGAACTCAACACAAAGTTCATGAGTTTGTTCTCAACACACGGTAAGGTAAATATGTCCTAAAGGTTTAGTTTTTTACAACGACAATGAAAAAATACCAACACGAGGAGATAAATTCAACCAGTTTCCAGAATAATTCAGCTTGATTTTTCCAATATTAAAGTCAGTAAAGAAAGAGAGGGAAGAGGGTAGAAAAGAGGGAAGGAAATAAAACAAAAATAGACAAATATTGGAGAGTAGAGGAGGAGAAAAGGAAGGAAACAAGAGAAGAAAAAGAGAAGGAAAGAGGAAATTTAGAAAGTACAGGGGATTAAAGGAGGATGAAAAGAAGGAAACAAAGAGGGAAAGTAGGAAGCACAGAAGAAAGGAAGAAAAGAAGCAAAGGAAAGAAGGAAGAAAAAAAGAAGAGAGAGAGGAGAAAACGTAGAAAGAAAATAGAGAATTAAAGGGAGAAAGAAAGAAACAAGAAAAAATATAGAATGAAGGAAAAAGAGGAAACGAGAATAGAGAGGGATTAAAGGAGGGAAGGAAGGGAGGAAGGAAACAAAGGAAAGGCAGAGGAAAGGAAGAGAGTGAGTCAGGACTGAAAGAAGAGCTGATTTTCCTGCTGTAAATAATAAGCAGATGAATGAGAGAGAAGCTTCTCGCTTCAGGTTTAAAGGAAACGGAGATAAACAGAGTTTGTGCAGCTTCAGGCTTCGGCAGCGTCTCTCTGAACCACACAGACTCTTCAGTGTCAGCTCAGCCTGTCTCGCCTCTTTTCTTGGCTCTCAGGCAGGAATGTGGGTCTGT
>NW_026115647.1:0-33112 GCF_001640805.2 Lates calcarifer | reverse complement strand
AACAGGGGTCCAAATAAATGCTAATGTACCCAACTTGAAAAGGTTATATGTCAGTGTTGTGTTTACAGTTTGTACTGCTGCCCTCTAGTGGCCAAAAAATCACTTCTTACAGCTTTAACTACATATTGCAATTTGCCATTTCCATTAGTGGTTGAAAATTTCTGTGATTTAGAAATGTATCAAGACACAGTCCAAGAAGTTCAGTGACAGTTTCTCATATAATTATTGTTATTGTTCCATTCTAATGTTAATTTTAGTTAAATGACGTTTTGCAGCGACTGCTTTTCCCACTCAGTTGTTACAATTCAACCCTTTGATGAGATTTCTGCTCTGAAACAGCATCTAATTTGTAGCTAATAAAATTGGTATCTTTAAAAATATGAGTAATAAGCCTTGTGCAGCTGACTGATTCTGTGTGTGTGATATTTTCACATCACACCAAAGAAGCTTGAAATCAGAGAAAATCCAGTATTTTGCCAAATGGACAATTTAGGTTTGAACACAAGGGGTCAGAGGCAGACACAGACTAATCAACTATAATACAGTCCAGTCATATAATAATGCAGCTTTAATAATCAGGATCAGTATGTAGCAAAGTCATGATTTAGCGGTTGCTGTGATTGTGTTTGTAAAGGATCATGTCCAACCTTCTTCTTCTCTGTCTCTTTGTGTCTCTGTGTGTGTGTGTTGTCTCAGGCTGCATGTGTGCCTGTGATGCTGAGTAATGGCTGGGAGCTGCTTTTCTCTGAGATCATTGACTGGAACACAGCCGCAGTCATCGGCGACGAGAGGCTCCTGCTGCAGGTAACAGCCCAAAGACATGCTCGCACATAACCACATGCTCTGTATATCACCTGAAAACTATACCAGACAGAAAACAGCAGCAATCCCATGGCTGAAATGAAGCCTTTTCCGTTACACTTTTGATACCTTGAATACACACGCTTTCCTCACTTTTCTATTATCCAAAAATCCTGTTTTTTGTTTTGTTTCCCAGTGGAGTGGTTGTCGACCAAACAAGATTCAAGCAGCATACTAAGTCCTCGACTGCTTGAAAATGTCACTCAAAACCTCACATTGTTATATGAGAGGGCAAATAAATAGAATGAGCAAATGGATTTGGCTGGAATAACTTGAACTTCATGGGGGAAAAAATAATTATATGCCAATTAAATCTTAAATTTGAATGAAGTGTGTAATAATATTCTTTGACATTGAGTTTTAAAACATAGGAGCTCCATGTGAACTCAGTCTGTGCACACCAAATGTGCCCGAGACATCCTGGATCTCTCTGTGGATTTATGTATTTTACAACCACATGATGGGCCAAGATGCTCACAGCAGACAGTACATATAGGGTATATACACTCACTGAGCCCTTTATTTTGAACATCGCACTACTACTAGATACTGGATAGGGCCTCCGTTTGCTCTCAAAATAGCCTTGATTTTTGTGGTATGGATTCAGCAAGATGTTGGAAACGTTCCTTTGAGGTTCTGGTCCATGTTGACATGATTTCATTGCATAATTTTTCAGATTTGTCAGCTGCACATTTTCCTGTTTTACTATATCTCAAAGATATTCTATTGGATTCAGATCTGAACTCAGTGTCATGTTCATGAAGCCGGTTTGAAGCCATTAGAAGGTGGTAAATTGTGGCCATAAAGGCATGCACATGTTCAATTACAATACTCAGAAAGGCTGCGGCATTCAAATGATGATTGATTGGCACTGAGGGGCCCAGAATGTGCCAAGAAAACCTTCCCCACACCATTACACCACCAGCAGCAGGCTGGCAGGTTGGGTCCATGGATTCATGCTGTTGATGCCATATTCTGGCCCTACCATCTGTGGGTCTCAGTGTCTCACACCAACAAATCAAACCACGGTCAGAGTCACTGAGATTTCATTTTTTCCCCATTCTGAACGTTAAATGAAGCTCCTGACCTGTATCTGTGTGTTTTATACATGTTGCACTGCTGCCACATGATCAGCTGGTGAAGCAGGTGTACAGGTGTCCCTAATAAAGTGTTCAGTGAGTTATTAATATTATGTATGTCTTTCACAAAATGTGGGATACCTGTACTGTACAACAGTGGTATTTCCTCTCTATTTAAACCAGGAAATGCTGCATACGCAGTATATTTACTGTGTTCTCAGTTAGCAGGATAAAGTATTTACAAAAGAGTCGACAAAAAGTGTTTATTTTCCCCTTTTACTATGACAAATAAACTCATGAGCACTGAACTCAACAGCTCTTTGAAAAGAAGTACAAAAGCATTCACCAAATGGCTGCTACAGCATTTAAGCTTTTCTTCCCTAATACTGTTTGATGACTGTTGCTTTATTTATTTATTTTTTGCCAAGTCCTTCTGTTGTTTGCCTCATTCCCTTAAATAAAATCACATTTTTGTTTTCTGTAAATGCTATAGAACAGTTTTTTCTTTCTTCTGAGATCCCATTTTTTCAAGGCTTTACAAGGCTGCTACCAGAGATGTAGACTTGACACTTGACTTCAGTCCAATATAAAGTAAACGTTTGATGATTGAGAAATGTCCTTATTTGATTTCTTTGTGAGAGTTCGATGAGAAGTTTGACACCACTCTCATGTACGAACTCTAAATGAAGCCACCAATAGTGGATGGCTAACTTAGCTTAGCACAAAGACTGGAAACGGGGGAAATATGTAGCCTGTCTGAACTGAACTCACACAGCTTGAGACTCGAGAGCAAAAACTTTTTTTTTTTTCAAGTTTTACTCAAAAGGTTCATTTCTTGACCTTGAATACACCATTCGACAAACACATCCTCAATAAAAGGGCCTATGGTTTTTATTTCCAAACCAGATCTTGTGGTGACAGGTGGTCATATGAAGGCCACAAGATGTGGTGAAAATCTTGAGAAACAACAGGTAAGTTGGATTAAGGTGACAAGCAGGCTTCAAATGGAAACTCACCTTTAATATTAAAAGGACTCCTGTAACGCCTCTGTAAGCATAATGTTCAAATTCCAAGTCATTTTAATGGTCAGCATGCTCAGGCTGTAAGAAATGTAACTGACTTACAGTTTATTTGTGGAAATTTAAGCCTTGACTTGGACTTGCCCTGAAGGACACAGAACTTGTTTTGAGAACATTTGAGACTTGACCCAAATTACCTAAAAATAGTTGTGGCTACTACTCAGAAAAACCTGCAATATCTGCCTCAGCCTACGCATTTCACAAGGCCTCCACACTGTAATGTGCGTTAGCTGTTGATGGGAGTTTCCTGAGTGTGTCCTTGGGACCAATTTTAATCTTCCTGTCACCACATTTAAGGTCCCAGATCAATCGTTAAAAGCCATCTTCTGTATTTACTGCTTACTGGCTGCTGTCTGTCGTTTGCAGATTCCAACCACGGTGCGCTCCATCCACCAGGATAAGATCCTGTCCCTCAGACAGCAGACTCAGTTCCTCCTGGGAGGCCTACTTCTCCTCTGTTGAAAAGATAGTGCTGACCACTCTGGAGGTGAGGATTCAAGAAACACATGCACACAGATGCACACACCACACAGAAAAAAAAAACACCCGCCCTTTTGGCCTTTCTGCCTTCCCCTCTCCTACTCCTCCATCATCAGTCTTTCTCTCAGAGGGCTGCAGTGTCACAGCAGACTCTGCAGTCTTCACTTTATTCAGGCAATTGCTTTGGTCTCTTTGGTACAAGGCTAAAAGCAAAATAGAAGGCGGAAAGTTTCGTTTACGAAGAGCAAAAATGAAATTTCAGTACATTTTCATGGAAAAATTTCTCACACATTTTTTTTAGTTTTTCATTCAAGATTCAAGGAATCTCTACATTTTAAACATTGGCACAGTTTCTGTCATAGTTTTGTTGATAGAAGTGAAGCTCAGCAAACCAGTGACCTTAAAAACTCCATCAAATACTCACCTCCAGTAAGCCTGAAAGGTGTGGTTGTCCTTCATGGAGGTTACAGTGGATTCCAATAGTAATGTTATCAAACAGAGTGGGGAGCATGTCTTTTCATGTCACCATAATCCATCTCTATGCTCGGTTTGTTCAAAAACAGCACCTTTAAGAAGGAAAAGGTGGCAAAAAGCCGGGGTATGCTTGAAATACACTGCTTCATACAGTGAGTCATCTAACAGTGTCTAAAGGAAAAAGTATTTGTAGCTCTTCCAATTGGCCACACTCAAAGGCAAGGCAGAAAGCCTACCGTCACAGAGAGAGTAGTTGGAATTTGGATAACAAAAAGCGCTGTCAGGAAGTTGTAAGGTGTTGTCCTCGTTTGCAGAACAAGCCTACTGGCAACAAGGTCAGTAGGTCAAGGGGTCACTCGGCCAGAAGCTCTGTAAGAAGTGACTGATAATATTTTGTATATAGAGTTAAATAACACAAACAGACTTGAAATAGATGGAGAATGATCTCAAGAAGAGGCAAAACAACCACAGAGAGACTACACTGCAGTCATTGTGAGTCTGTCAGTCTGTGGCTGCTGTGTAAGAGGTGGGAAGAGGAACATTTTACCTGTCTGTTCCCAGGTGCCCATTTGCTCATAACCCGTCCATGCTTGTTTGTACAATTAAAAAGTGCCAGCAGAGGTTGTGAAGAATCAAAAAAGAGAGCTTGAGAGAAAAACAATGCACATCCGCCTGCAAGCTTAAAGGGGTCGTGCATGACGATGCAGATGCAAACAGAAAGCGTGTTTTGAGGAGTTCTAGAGGATTTACATTTACTCATTTGGCAGTTTCTTTTATCCAAAGCGACTTACAAGTGAGGGACAACGCTCAAGCTTCAAAGGATGGGATTAATGCTTTTTTCCCCCACAACAACTGGTCACTGTTGGAATCCATCCAACTGTGCTTGTTGAGGGACTAAACTACAAACTTTTTACTGCCACCTTTGAAGCCTTACAGAAGCTGAATGATTCATACTCAAAAGACGTATTTAGGTGCAGTATCATTTCAGGAGGAGTTCAGGAGCCTCCCTCCTTCCTCTGACCTCTTATTGTCATGTGCATCCACTTTGTTAAAATTAACCCAGAAAAAACAACTCATCCATTCAATCCCCACCCCTCATTATTCAGTTTAAACAAGAAGTTTAGAGATGCAGGGATAACACCTGTGTGTGCTGCTGCCTTCATGCCATGGTTACAAATGTCTTCTCCCCTCTGCCTCCCCTCTCATCCAAGTATCCCATCACGCATTTAATTTCCTTTCTTACCGCACCGCTAAAGCCTCGGAGCAAGATTCCCCTCTATGCTGCGATCTTAGTTATGGTATAACCTCCCAAATCTTAACATCTGAATTTGACTTTTCCACACACACAAGCGCCTACACACTCTCAAACACACTGCACACGTAATCGGTCGTGGCTTCAGCATCTAGAGCCTGTCTGATTTTAGCTGCCTCTACATCTCTGG
The DNA here is from genome assembly GCF_001640805.2 of Lates calcarifer. Taxonomy (NCBI): domain Eukaryota; kingdom Metazoa; phylum Chordata; class Actinopteri; family Centropomidae; genus Lates; species Lates calcarifer. The sequence continues at coordinate 27,697 of NW_026115647.1, read as the reverse complement.
TCTGTTTGTTATCTAGCCCTGTCTCACACACGCATACACACACACACACACACACACACACACACAGAGTCAGAAACACATCTCCATATGTCAAGGTGTGTCAGCCCAGATACACATGGCACCACCCAGGCATAACCTTGCTGACAAGTTGTCACTCCGCACTAAAGAGCAAGGTGACACGGCGAAAACCTGTGACTCAGTGTGTGTGCTTGCGAGTGTGTGTATATAGGTGTTCAGTGTTTGTGTGTGTGTGTGTGTGTGTGTGTGTGTGTTTGTGTGTGTGTTCACACTGAATACAACAGGGGCTAAATGCTTAATCCTGACTGACTGTCCTGTAAAAAGAGCGAGGGAAGAGGAAGAGTGGTGGGAGAAGGGGTAAAGAGGAGAAGGGGTGACATATGTAAATGGCGTTGCCGTGGCAGCCCCCGAGATAACGAGCAACATGGTTTATTCATCCTGTCGAGCCTGAACCCTCCTTACCACCACCACCACCCCACCCTCCTCACTGCAGATCTGTAATGATACGCACACACACGATATCTTGACAGATTGAATCTCTTCGCACACATTCACAAACACTTTTGCTTTTCTATTGACTCCCTGCATCCACTCCAAACTGTGTGAGTGCTCCAAACTGTGTGTGTGTGTGTGTGTGTGTGTATGATGGCAAGAAAGCTGGAAACATGAGTTCAACCTATCATGCAGCGTTTCCTGTCAGGAATTGGACACATTTCGACCAATCACAAGGTCAATATAGCCGGATCTCGCGGCGTTGGTACACCTATTAAACTCACCTATTAAAGCCGAGCTCACAGTGCACTCCCGGAGAAGCAGGATTTATCTATCATGCTCTAATTGGTTGATTGTGGCTGTTCTGAGGTGAGATTGAGTCGTCCATCATGTCCCGACTGAGGGCTGCCGACGGGGGAGGAGCTGCAGCCAAGCGAGCAAAATTGCCCCTCATAAGGTGTAGAGGGCTCAGGGTTTTAAGGTGGCAGGCACTGTTTTTATAGAGAGGCTAACGGATTTCGAGTTAATCTGTTCGGTTGAGGCAAATGGTTATCGACTACCCTGAGGGACAAAGCTTGGGAAAGTAAAAAAAAAAAACCACAACCTCACACTCTGCTGGGTTTTTTTTCTCTTCTTTCCTCACATCCCCTCCTCCAAATGATGAATTTTTATGTTGCTTTGTCAATATTATTACAGTAAGCCCCCTCCAGCTATATAATTAACTTTTTACAATTCCCTATCAGCTGCTCACCCGTCGCCCACCTCTGTACCTCTCTCTATATGTCTGTCCTTTGAGTTAGCGAGCCCAACAACAGCAGTCACCTCCCCTGATTCAGCAGCAGCCATAAAACACAACCGCAAACCTGTGTCTGTTTTTACTGAAGCAATTTAGCATGGCTCAAGGGCACGGCAACAATATCTCTTTCCTGCCTGCCTGCTCAGTGGAGGCCGACGGCGAGCTGCGAGCTGGGGAAAAATAGCACCCATTCTCACGTCTGACCGTTTGACTGACTTCTCTATTTGGGCAGAGAAAGGATCGAGGCAGGCCCGACTGACTGGTGTTTAGATACAGCTGATGAGTTTGTCTTCTTATTTGTTTTTTTACTGACCGTTGCAGTTCCCTTTGACTTGCTGATTTTAAAAGAAAGAAAGAAAAAAAAACTCTGTTTGGTTTGTCTGCAGAGGAAATATTACAGAATAACATAGATTTCTTTCAGCTCTGCTTTGTGCCACAGCGATTCACTCTTGACACGATCAATAGCTGCTATTGAGGTGATACAAAGCAAACGTTTGGAAAGTTCAGCTAGCTCCTGACTTTCATCCAGTGCCTACAGACTCACTTTTATATCAGTTTTTCACCTGCTCTAATTCACTGACTGAGTTTTGAATAATATTCTGAATATCATTGTGAACTGAAATGGGGGATAGTTGGAGCATTAGCTGTGTTGATATTCATTCACATTTATGACTATCTGCTTCTTGGCATTTTTTGTGTGAAAACTCATTTCGCAGCGTGAAATGTTTTATGGGTGCGATTACGAGGCTCATTGATCAAATCCTTAGTATTTCATCCACCATAATCTGGGAGGCAAACGTTTGTTCCTTTATCAACGCTAATAATTCAGATTTTTATGAGTCCTCAGTGATCGGAGTGAAATGTTAAATGTTATCTAAAGGTAGTTTTTGTGTTTGATTCAACAACTCTTTTTGGGAAAGTCGAAAGTCTCATAAATTACAGGGTGGCCTGGAGATCAGAGAGACTGTGCTGTAATTAAAAGCACACAAGTTTGATCCTGGCAACAGTGTGTGTCCAACAATAACTTCTTGGCTGTCAGAGCAAAACACAAGCACACACATCTTTGTAAATTCCTTCAAAGGCCTCTTTGAAAAGCTTTAAAAGTTAGATCAGTATGATCTGTCTCTGCCTGAAATGTTGATTAATGATTATTTTAGATGTCTCTGTGATTCACCAAAATATACAGCATTTGTTACTTTTGGAAATGTTTGTTTCTTTTCATAAAGCTTCTAAATTAACCCAAATGAGGTGCCCTGTGGAATTTTCTTGTAAACAGAAGTTACATTTAGTGTCACTCATCAAAACGTATTGTGTGTATCTGGGTCTAACAGTGTTGGAGCATGAACATTTTAAATCCTGCGTTGTTCACGTCCATGTCGACTTCCTTCCTGCTTATTTTGGTGCATTGCATTTTTTCCTGGCATATCACTGCCTTCTGTAGATTAGTTGAATGATGTCAAATCACCGACAGGGATGTGTATTGCATCACCTGTGTATATGAAACATGTCCCTGCTCATAAAACCATCGCTCCGCAGCAACACTGGAGTTCAGAAACTCCACAGGGCACCTTTTAAACTGAAAAACTGCTTGAAATTCTGCAACACATTAATGTGACGTGTCCTCAAAATGGTATGTAAATTAAAACAAAACACAGTTAATGATCTTATTTGTAGTTAATTTGCTGTCTGATCTGTGTATCCTGTGTGCAGATCATCCAGGACCGTGTGCTGGAGCACAGCTCCAGGAGCAGCCTGATGTGGAACAGTCACCCTGGGGGACTTTTCGCCCTGCCGCAGTACTCTGGATACCTGGGAGACTTCCCTTTCTACTACGCCACACTGGGTCAGTAACACACACTAACACACAGAAACAAGAGACACACCATAAAATGTGCAAAGTGCTGTGACATAACGGCAATCATGCCTCTATACACCTGTGTAGCGATGAACTGATCCATAAAGGTTGATCAAAAAATTTCTCCAAAGGTTTCCTCGTCATCCATCTCAGCGGCGCAAAAATATTTTGTCACAATTTTTGTACAAGAAAACAGTTTCTGCAGATCTCCATCCACCTGCAACTGTGGGTTGGAACCTTGTCTGAACAACAGAAATACGGCCGTCACCACTAATCTACTGCCCTCCTCGAATGGCTGTATCTAGCAGCAAGTGTAGTGGAGGAATGGGCCATTGACGGATGTTTGTATTAGTCCTGCTGACACACCAGCCCGTCCATCATTGGTTTTTGAGTCAGCATTGCTACTGCTGCTGCTGCTGCGGCGAGGCCAATTCCTCCCGCTACGGTTCAGCAGCGCTGAGCTCTCCCTGCCACATATCTGTGACCCGGGAGCCTCTCCATCCCTCACTTCTTCACTCCATCATCATCCAGCGCTGCCAGGCCACCACAAACATACACACACACACACAGTCTTACACGCATAGATGGCGATAGTACAAACGCACAAATTCAGATGATGGAGCACCTGGGGTGGAGAGCTAGTATTAAAATGGATGGGCACGGTGACAGGCATGGATTACAACGCCGGCAAGTTTATTTGTTTGTCAAAGACGAAGCAATTAAACACGGATGGGTTTTTAGATGACAAGGTGGCTTGTCGCTGATGGGTAAATGAGTAGAATCAAAGAAGGAGAGTTTGTTTCCAAGTGACACTTGTTCTTGTTTTCTAAGAGCCAATAACAAGGCACACACACACACTCATCATGCATATTAACACTCAGACTCACACAGCAGGAGCAGGGTTTGTTTTGTTGCTTTAATAAAATGGAAGTTTGATTTAGAAGCCAAAAGATACTGGATGTCTGGGACTGGTAACAATATTTGCACTGAGAATAATAAAAATCCCACAGTGTACACTCACTGGCCACTTTATTAGATAGAGCTGTAAAATCTAATGCAGCCCTGCTATAACATCTAGCTGTACGGAGATGATAATTTTCAGTTTTGACTGACATTGTCAGAGGGGTGTTCATTTGACTTTATATTTTTTTTATTGAGGTTGTAGTTTGCATGTTTTCCATTTACAAAATCGAGTGGGGAAGAATATTAGAAAAATCTCTCAATACAGTGCAGACCAGAACAGCACCACCTCCAACTATGGTCTCAATAATAAACACAATAATAAGCAACATAGTTGTACTGGTGTTCCTTATAAATTTTACCATCAAAAATAACAGTAACTATAAATATAGCACTACATGTTGTAAAAAAGCTGTAAACATCATTGTAATTAAAATGATTTAACTATAAATTATGAGAAAAATTTAAGTCAGTGCTAATATGATTATCACTGCACTTTACTGCTTTTTAATTTCTCACGACTTACTGCCATATCACATTCATACAACATAGCCAAAAGTATGTAGACACCAAAACTAAACACCCATATGTAATGTTTAGACAACCATGGACATTAATGTGCTGCTAGAACCTGGCTGCAGGGATTTGCTTCCATTTGGCCACAATAGCATTAGAGAGGTCAGAACCAAACCACATTATGGGTTTTGATTCGTGCATGGAGGCACTGTCATGTTGAAACAAGAAAGGGCCTTCCCATAACTGTTCACATAAAGTTAGCAGCAGCGCTGTCATCTAAATCAGCTCCCAACCTCAGGGTCTGGGCCCTCTGGTGGGTCATAACAGAATACTGAGGGGGTTTATTTGGCCTTTTTTATTTGGACTTAAATCTTAACTTTGCTGTTCTCTGGTAAAATGTTGGCTAGTTTTTTCCTCTGTTATCCTCTAACCATTATTCACATTAAACAATCTGAGTGGGGGAGTTACTGCTTACAATTCATGGAGATAGCAACATGTGACAACATGTTTATTGTAAGAGGTCACAAGCCAAAAAATCACTGGTCTAAAATATCAATGTATGCTATAGCATTAAGATTTCCTTAAGTTGGAACTAAATGGGTGAATCCCAAATATAAAAACAGCCCCAGATCAGAGGTAGGCTACGCAAAACAGTGGTGTCCACATACTATTGGCCATGGCCGTGGGTATTGAATGGCCTCAAGTAGCTGACTCAATCCTAAACCAGCCTGTTTTTTTGCTACAAATATTTCGCTGGTGAGATGTGTAATGTGCTGATACAGGTTAAAAAACACTGAGAATCATGTGCTAAAGGCAGGAAACAGCATGCACATCCAAAATTTAGAATAAGCTGCACAAGAGTAATTCTGCTCCAGGTTTTTGTTCAATGTTTCATGAAAGTCTGTTTATGAGCTTGTTAGAAATTTACATCCCAGGTGTTTAAAAACTCTGCACACTCTTTACTTTTTCATTACAGATCACAAGGATAGTTTACCAAGTTTTAAGACTGCGTATATTCTTCATCATAAAAATTGCTCAGTGGCGGAAAGGAGACTCCTCTAATGCTATCTCCACCACACCATGCTTTGTTGGTTTGGGTTAGATTAGATTTAAATTAGGAAAAGTTGAACGTCCTCTATGATATGTCTTGCTCAATATCTTATTTCCTGCTCATTTTCAGCCTCAATTACTCTATTCCACCATCAAGTCAGACTGAATTTAAAGTCACATCAGCAGTTAGGCATCTTCTCATTGGGCTGCAGATACAGCTGAAGAGTTTCCAAAATGAAATATTCAGTGATCAAGAGATTTGGCATTTTCAAAACACATTAACGTCGTTGAATATTTTAAGACTGGTTTGAAAAACGTACATCCCTGACAGTTAAATCATCTATATTTTTGAACTGCTGACAGACTCATTGCGAGTAACATCCTTCACTGAAAATAGATATGAAGTGTTTGGAAATGAGTGCCTTCAGTTCTCCTCTGGCTTTATTCTCTACAAAGAGCCTGAAATTACATTGACAGCTGACAGTCGGCTCGCCGTGTTCTAGCCGGCATTGTTTACTGGGTTTGTTAAAATGCATTAATACGTGTTGTCTGTCTGTCTGTTGTGTTTCAGGCATTAAACCGTACCCCAAGTTCACAGCAGTCATCCACGCTGTCTCCCCACTGGTGTCCCAGTCCCAGCCCATACTCAAGCTCCTGGCAGCTGTGGCCAAGTCCCAGTACTGTGCACAGGTAACGGATCTGTGTGTGTGTTTGTGTGAGTCTTCACTGCAGCATCCCCCACAATCCTCCACTGATCTCCACCTTGTGACTCCTTAAATTGCACCACATTATGTGGCTCATACGGCTGTTCTGCGATCACATTTCCCAACCAGAGCAACAGCAGAGCTCATCCTCCAGTCTGTGCGTGTATGTTTATGTGTATGTGTGTGTGTGTGTGTGTGTTAACTGCAGTGGATTGAATTAGAGCGGCAGTTTGTAACGGTGCTACATCTGTCTCCATGGCAGCGAAACCCCCTTCAGCACAGCTGGAGACGGCAAGTATTGATTCCCCTGTTTGCTCCTTACCAGTGCGGGAAATGAAATGGAATTTCCTCCCCAATGGCTGTTTTTGTGTGTGTGTGTGTGTGTGTGTGTGTGAGTGTGTGGATGTGTATGTGTGTGTGTCTTTGTTTGTTTTTTTCACCAGCACAGTGTATGAGTAAGCGAGTTTGTGTTTTGCGTAGGAGTGATGCATTTCCGTGCGGAGTGCCATGTGTGAGTGTCCAGTTCTATCATTGTGTGTTGAAACAGGAGTTATGTGTGTGAGTGTAATTGTTCTGGCAGTGGTATATACCCGTACAGTATGAATGTGTTTTTTTGTTGTTTTTTTTTAACGTAGGCGGCATCCTTGTTTGTGTGTGTATTTTGTGTCTGAGGTTGTGTGTAGTTGTGTACATGCTGTCCATGTGAGCGGCAACATGCCGACTCTGCATTCCCCTGTGTGTACCACTGCGTATTGTTTTTGCTTCTAGTGTCAGTATGATGGTTCCAGCTCTGACATCAAAACCCTACTTGGTTCAATACCTTATTTTGGGGAATATGAACCCATTGTTTTACAAATGATTTTATTTCATTTAACAAAAGGTGGTGCTAGATCCTACACTTCCCATAATGCTAATTAGTTGCATTTTTTGATAGAACTTTCCTACCTACATCCTTCAACTAGAACTGGAAAAGCTCCTACAGAGTCATTATGTAACTGTTTTCACAGGCTGAGTGGTACTTCTCATGGCTGTTACACTGACTTTTAAGTGTAAAATCAGTGGACTGCTTGTTTAAATGTTGACCAAACACAGTACATAAATACAAGAACATAATCATAATAAATGTAGTCTAATTCAACAAAAATAATTTTACTTTTTACAGTTTATTTAGTTAAACAATCTCCACTCAAGGTCAACTTACTGATATTGTGATGTGGTAAGTATTTAGTAAGTGGACCTTGAGTGGAGATTGTTTTATTAACAGTCGAGCCCAATTTTTATGCGTGGAACATCTACAACTTCATGACAACTGAGCAAACATGATGAACATGCAAGCAAGTGGACCTTTTTCAACTAGTAAAGTAAAATTCATCACTTCAAGTCACAATTGCTCGATCAAAAATAAGTAAAGATTACAGAACTGAGTGAGCAGTTAATTCCAGCCGCCAGTGCTTGACAAATTATGATAATCTCCACTATACACACATTTTAGTCAATACAGAAAAGTGTCAAGGTCTGATATTCAGCCCCATCTCAGAGTGGTAAAACCCGACCACGCACCTCATTATCAGCACAGTTTATAGCAGACACACTCTCTCATTACAGCAGGTTGGATGAGTAAACTCTGCCGCCTTCTTATTTTTTATAGGAGTGCTTTTGTGTTTGCATTCTTCAGGCTGTGCATGCAAAGTGGAGAGCCAGGTACACAGCCACTCTCAGAGTACAGAGAAGAGGGGGGAGGTGGAGATGCTGGAGTACGAGTGGATGAGGAAAGGGATATAAATAAATGAATGGAAGTGAGAGAATGAAGGAACACAGAGGGTGGAGGAGGCTAAATTGGACGCAAGAAAGCTTTTGAGGTGCGTTCTGACACTGTGTACCTCCTGCTGCGCGCGTACGCTTGTGTGGCAATGTGTGCACGACACACACATTTCTTCCATGCGTGCTGCATATACATCAACAGTCTCTTCACTATTCTCCACACATGCAGGCCTACGTACACAATGCCACCATCAGCGCCCGGAGAGGGCTGGTGAGCTGACAGAGACACCATCTGTCTTTCGAATCAAACAGGAATAGAAGCCTGTAAGAGTGGATCAACGTGTTTCTCAGCTGTGAGTGTGTGTGGAGATCCAGACTGTATACCTGTTGTTATCTTGCAGTGACAAGCACTTTTTTTGTGCAGATTGTGAGGAGATAAATTTGCAATTCATCAAACAGCTGTATGTCTCTCTGTCTTTGTCTTATACAAGTGACACATAAACATCTTCAGTCTAGCTCACTCCACAAACACACAGCTGCTGTAGTCACCTGGGAACAACCTCAACACAGACAATTGGCTCCCAGCTCATAATTTGGCAGGTCCAGTCAGGGTGCAGAGCCCCCGAGGGGAACCGCTGCATGTGATGTAGTTAATGTCAGAATAATGTGAAACTTTATTGATCCCTGCAGGGAAATTCTTGTGGTTTTGCTTCCATCAGGGTATGTCTGAGCACAGTGTCAGCTACAGCTCTGAACAGTGGAGCTGGGGTGGATTCATTTACTGACTTGTTCAAGGACATTTCAGCAGGGCAGATGTTAGCTGACACACAGCAACTGAACACTACAGGACTAGATGTTGATGATATGTCTCCCTCATGTTTACTTATCACCAGTTGGATATCAATCCCTCACACTTTCAGGCAATAGTAAGAGACCAAAATGTGTTAAATATAGTTGTTGGTTGCACTGTGTAATATATATAAATATTGAGTGAATTGTTTATGGATTCAGCTGTTCCACAATACATTGCACAACAGCGATGGAGGAGCTTGAAGTGAAAACATGGCAGATGGTAGTGTTACAGCTCAAGGCAAAGTTCAGAAAACACCAGACTTGTAAATTGTAGAAAATACATTTTTCTTAGCTATTTGTAAAGTTTTCAGGTTTGAAAATGCGTTGCAGTGTTGTGAAGTTGATGTTTGATTTATCTTCCATCCTTACGTGCTTCCTTATCAGTACAAGCATAACTAAAACTGCCAAAATAGTGGACTGTCTTGCACACTTTATAGTATTATACAGCACTGAATATACTGATTGTGTATAATGTCAAACTGGTTGAACTGTAACTTTATTGAAAAATGTCACATTTTTTTGAAGAGTTCTTTTTGACCACTGACCGTTAGCTAAGCCACACCCCGTAGTTACTGTTGCTATGTCTGCAAAGATTTACATTCTAGAATGTTAACATTGATAACAATGGCAGATTAGTGCTCAGATTTCTTAGTGAACAGGAGGGTGATTTCAAACGAAACTGTAGCCAGCCTACATTCTAATGTGTCCACCTGACTTGTTTTAAAAGGTAAATTACGTAAAAATGTTCTTAAATATGCACTTGATGGCTCCGTGGTAAATGACTGAAGCTAAAGCTGCTGATCCATTTGTATGGATTTGAATGGCAGTGTATTTAGTCATAGTATTATAAGATCAGGGTTTTTATTTCATCGTATCATAATCCTATTTGGCTGCCTAGCTTACATTAACATTAGCTTAAACTCTTTTAAACATAACCTGTAACCTATTTACAGTCTATGCCTGTAACCCTACAAAGTAATGTAGCTAGCTGATGAAATGCTAACTCTTGGTTTTGGAAGTAACCCTCAGTAGTAGGTGTCATAATTGCTCAACATGCTAACAATCATACCTTATGTAAGAGCTGATAAACATCATTTAATCTATTATTTACACATTTTCTCGTATTTTCATTTTTGAAAAGGCCAAGAAAACTCTCATTAAATTCATAATATTGGTTTTTGTAGCCACATGCACACCAAATTCAACATATGGACAAATTTAAGGTTGACAGGTCCTGCTATACTACAGCTGCTAAGCTATGATTAGGCTGCTGTTCCAAAGAAGAGTTTAACTAACAGCAATTGTGTCACCTAAACTACATTAAATTTAAGATGCATGAGAGGATTGAGCTGTATAAATGTATGTAAGGTCAGAGAGGAGTCATGTTGTGTGTGTGTGTGTGTGTTTCTCATCAAACATTAATGAGGTCTGCTGTCGCAGCGCAGTGAACGGGGGCGGTTAACTTCATGTGACATTTCCTTGTTGCCTGACCTGCAGGTCGCTGAACAGAAGTGCAAGTCATATAAAACATGATATGTGTGTGGCTGAAGAATAAGCCTTGTTAATGTAAAACATCAAATAACTGGAGGTGAAGGGTGGAGATCATGTGGGTAGGAGAATGTGTTCAGCAACATGTTGTACTATAATAAATACAACTTGACGATGTGGCGTGATTGGTTATGGACTGAACTGTACAAACCATTCTGGAAACATAATTGGAAATATTTTATCACTTCAGTTGCCCTTCTGGCTCTTTAACATTCAATCAGGCTGTAATAAGGTGACATTTGCCAGCTGCAGGGCACGTAAATGTCACATGTTCAGTGGGTTGGTTCAACAACAAGCTGTGTTATTTTTGGTCAGAAGAAATCAAATTAGATACAATACAGGTGTTTGGTGCAGGTAATAATTACTTTCTGTATTACATCTCTCAGATCATTGTCCTGTGGAACTGTGACAAGCCTCTCCCCGCAAAGCACCGCTGGCCTGCCACCTCAGTGCCCGTCATCGTCATCGAGGGAGAGAATAAGGTGAGCCTCAACACACGCACTCCTCCACTCAGTTACCTCAGAGGTGTGATCACTATCATATCTAATTGCGCAGCTCATCTTATGCTTATTTTTAAACTGTGAAGTTACTGTGTCTTGGCACATTTTATTCAGTGTTAGAGTTTCTGGGAGTTAATGAGTTTCGATTTGTGCTGCACTGATTCCATTAAAGGACAGTTTGTGTGGTTTTAATTAAAGCTCAGTAATGGGAATAATATGCAATGGGAAAAAAAGCGTAGCTGAAAGGCTAATGCATATTGTTAGGAAAGATAAAGAGGCAATAATGGGTAAGTGCATATACATAGTAGCATTTATTTATTTTAATGTATTTACTGCTGTTTATTCTTTATTTTAATCATAACTAAATATTTAATTAGCTGAAGAAAGTGACAAAAATCTCTCAGGAGAAATAAGTTATAGTTGAGTAATATAGAATGATACTACAAACATGCCCAGCAGACAACTTACAGCATTTATTTTATTGTGTTTGAGGTTTGATTTTTCTTTATGTGTTTAATAACTCGTGATCCTCTCATCATCCATGCAGCCATTTTAAAAGTCGTGATTACAAAATCTATATTTAAATATAGATTTTTTTTGGGCTGCAAACCTCATTTTCATTATCTGCTGATTACTTTCTGTATTGATTGTTTGGTCTGTAAGATGAAAACAGTGAAATAGAGCAAATGCCCATCCAGGGTGATGTCTTTAAATTTCCTTTGTTTTGTTCAACCAACAATCAAAAACCGAGAGAAACAGTAAATCACTTAAGGAAAAATCACTTCTTTTAAAGTTACATATTTGAGTTTAATTCCAGAATCTTCAGAGCAGAATATTTTTTTCATGCAAATATGGAAAAAATCTCATACTACAGTGTGAGCAAAGGCTTAAATATGACTCAGAGCTATTTAAAAAAACTGTAGTGTGCATATTATATCAATTTTCTCAGCATGTCAATTTAGCAAGACATTGTTTTTTCTTCTGTTCTTATAACTGACACTGTCACTGGAGAAATATGAAATATATTTTTCTGTTTTGTTTTGCTTTTTAACCCTCAAGCCAGGCATAAACCAGAGCCCTGAGCTATGAGCATGCCTCAGTGGCATTTATTTTGACAGCCTTATTAGGCTTTTATGCTCAAGGCTTTGCCCTGTGGAAGGGTTTCTCTTTATCTTGACATCACTGTGACCTCTCCTCGTACAAGTCAAAGGTCAGACATGGACACACAGAGTGATATTTGCCTCTGAACGCTGATCCGAGCTTAGTTTGACAGTTTCCAAGTTCTGGAAACGTTTATTTCTGAGAGGGAAAGCAGGATCTGGTTGCTCATCTGTATTCCCAGACATCAGACTCATCCGCCACTGTCCTCTCCCCGCTCACTCGTGAGGACTTAACTTCACCTGCCAATCAGAGGAAGTGCTTTTCACATCAGTGTCAGTCACCCGGCGGTAGGCTGGGTTTATGGTTTACCTCTCCCCGTGGCTCTTGAGTGGTTTCTCCCAAGCTGTCAATCACAGCGGGAGGGCTGTGTGTGTCACTGTGTGTCCATGAAAAGTGAGCAGAACGGGCTTAGCTTAGCGCATTGACGTTGTGAGCGTGTGTTTTTGTCTGTATGTGTGTGTGGGTGGGTGCGCGCGCCAGGCAGCCTGTGGTTTGTTGTGGTTGTGGCGGGTTCTGTGTTTACCATGGCGAGCCAAGCTGTGTTCCTCCACCCCACAGAGGGAGGGAGAGCGAGAACGTTTTTCATCCCTTTCGCCTTTTTTCCTGCCACTTTATTCTTTATCCCCTCTTTCTCTTTCATCCTCTTCCTCACTCACAGAACCTCTTTATCGTTTCTCTTTCTTTCATCTTCTTTTTCCCCTCTCTTCATCACTGCATCATCATCAAGTTCCCTCAGTGCACCTTCCTTGCCGCTAATTTTTCAAGATTATTTAGATGTTTCATATTTTATTTATTCAGTCAACTGTTCAATTTTATTTTCTGTGAATTTAATTTCTTTTCCAAACACACGTCAGCTTCCACACTGCTAGGAATAAAAACTGGATGAGAATTAATATATTTTGTTTCATTCTAAAAAGCATGAATTGAAAGTGAACATGTTTACAGGTTTCTAAAATTCCCAACCTTGACATCATTCTTCTCAAATGTAATTATAGCTTTGCCTTCTTTCACTTCTTCTTTCACTTCCTCACTTATGCCTGTTTGACTTTATATTTCTTCCTGTTTGCATCTCTCAGCTCAATGCATAATTTGTGCTCTTGCAGCAAGAAATGTAATCTCTAGATGAAATGTTTTTGTTTTTAAAACCTGGGCCATATCCTAATAAATGAGTCCAGTCTAACTGCTGCATTTGTCATGCTAACCTTGCACTTACTGACTTGGTTGTAGAGCATACCCCTCTGTGCCTTAGAGCTCCATTGTTTTCCAAAAAATACGAAGAAAACCACAGAACTGTAAAAACTCAGTAGAGCACTAAATGTGTATTAATCCGCAACTGAAAATAGTCCCAAACAAATGCACTGCTGTTTGAGTTACATTTACTAAAAACAACAGTGCCCAGCTGTTTTAGTACATTTAATAAACTATAATCAAAGATTGACATAATCAGGAGGAACAGATGTGCTTGGGGCTGAGTGACACAGACAGGGTGACATTGTTAGTTTTGGTCTTTTCATGGGATTTGTTGACAATACAAAAAAAAAAAAAAAAACATAGAACAACACCAATCTCATCCTTGAACCAAAACTCATCTCTTCCTCCTTCTGTCCTTCCCTCTGTCATCCTTTCTGTCTCTCTGGCGCAGTGGCCAAAAAGCTGGTTTATGACTGTTGGTTTAAGCCGCGTGAGAATCCCAGCAGCGCTTAATATGGTTTACACACACTGGTGGTCCTCCACTGTCCTTTCTCTCTCCCATTCTCCTCTGCTGCTGTCCTTCAGAGAGGAGGTGAAGTGCTGGAGGCAGATTCCTGCTGTAAGAGCACACATTCCTGGGGAGCACCAGGAAGCCCCAGGCTAATATGTCGCACTTCTAACATTACAAACCATCTGGGGGTTTGAAACACCAGCCTCTCATCCTCTCCTCCTCTCCGTCTCTTTTTCCTTTTTGCTGTTTGTCTCACTGTCACTTGTCTCCTGTCTTGTTCTCTCTCCTCCTGCTCTTCGTTGGTATTCTCTCTTACACATTCTGGTAGAGAACAAGTGGAAAACATGGAGCGAAGAGATGGGATTGTTTTGTTTCTCCCTCCATGCCCGCAGGACATAATAGCAGTAATGATGAGAGGGAGGGTACCGCCTCTCCTCTTTCCTCTCCACTCTCATTTTCTGTCTCCTTTTCCTCGTCCATAAACACGACTGTCACTCACACGCAGCGCCTCTTTCACCCTGTTAGAATACGAGCGACAGTCCAAACGTTCAGCTGCTGTTGTTGCCTCTGGAGTGTTTTTAGAGAGAGGAGATGACATTTGACCCGACCAATGGCTGGCATCAGCCTCAACAGCACTTTCAGAGCTCCACTGTGAGTGATGAAGTGGGGGCAAGGAAGGTGGATCCACAGTGCACCAACAGAAAACTTATCCCAATTTAAGCCATTTAGATACACTAGTGGCATGCTTGAATGGCTAATCCTTTGGTTGGACCACCACTCTGGCCGGTGATCCCCTGACTTTTCAGACTATTATCACTGTAATCCAGTGAGATATCTCAACATCCACTGGATGGATTGGCAAGGTTTTGGTACAGACATTCATGATTCCCTGACTTCTTCCTCTTGTGCCACCATGAGATTCACATTTGTGGTTTTTAGTGAAGTGTCTTGGTAACTATTAGACAGATTGCCATGAAATTTTCTACAGATACTCATGTTCCCCACATAATCACTTGTGGTTGTAGAGCCTTGTTTCCTTCTCTTAGTTCAAAGGGTAACATATCGTCTGGCACCAGAAAACATGAGTGAAAAGATATGTAGTGGTGAAGTGTTTTTCAACCCGGGTATTATTAAATTAAGATGTCAAACAGCATAAAATGGCTGAAACACAGTTTTCTTTATTATGCTGGTTAAAACAACTGTTATATGTATTTAAGTTCAATCTGCTTTTCTTCTTCATGTTGTTAAACTCATCTGAAATCTATATTTCTAGAGTAAAAGAAAAGTGTTGAAAAAGAAAGTTTTAAATTCCACACACTGTCAGAATAAAGATGATTAGAAAGGCAAAGTTTTAGTCATGGACCTTTTGTGAGACATGACGTGGATAAAAGATGAATAGAGCTGAGTCACAAACACCTGCGATCATTAGCTCACTTAAGGATTTAAGGATTGTAATTTCTCAGAGGTGTTTGTGATTTGACTCCCCGTCTAATGGATTGTTGCACCTGTGGTTCTTGTGCTTCTAATAAACTGAATCCAACACCTCCTTTTTATCTGTGTAAACTAAAACTCTTTTAGTTTTGGACTGTGGGTCAGATAAAGCATGTAATTTGAAGACATCACTCTGGCCTCCAGGAGACAGTGATGGACAATTTTCACTGTAATGATATTTTACACGGTTACTAGTTTATTGGCAATAAAAGCAATCATTAGTCGCGGTGCTGGATAACAGGCTTTACACAGCTCATCAGGGAAGGTGTGTATTCTTACATTCCCTCTCGCCGTGTGTCGCTGCCCCCAGCTGTAGGAGTGATGAAGACCTGTTGAGAGTGAGGTCACCCTGCTGGAGCGCAGCAGGCAGGCAGGTGTTTATAGAGAAACAAGGTCAACACTGACTATTCTTAAATGTAAATGTAACAGCTTTTCAGTGCAGATGGTGTTTTAAGAGAACAAGTTTTCATACAGAGGCCCGACCTTCAGAGCTGTGCCAAATAGCTCTACAGGTGTGAGTGTACATACACAGATCCGCCACAGCATTAAAACCAGTTGCAGTATACATAAAGATATATGCAGTATATATATATATATATATATATATATATATATATATATATGTACATATATACTGATACATCTGCATACATAGATATATATACTACATATACAGTCCAAACATCTGAGACCACTCAGACTTCTGGACCACACTGTACATTAAAACCTGGTAACTGTTTTTAATTTAGTGGCTGTGTATCTGGGTATTTCGTGTGTCTACATCCATTAAAGCTACAGTATATATTCATTAGATTCTTGTTTGCGTGGGAGGTTGTTTGAGTTCAAGCACATATCCAGTCCACAATACACTCAGACTTCCGTCAAACGAAAAGCTGCTGTTTTCTCATCCGAGCTCATCACGGCAACAGTCCAAAGACTTCCCGTCAAAATATCCTCAAGACGTTGATCTTTCCATCCACCCACCAGGCCGCGGCCACCATCTCTCCCTGCTTCCAGTAAATATTCAAGGACTATCGTGTGTTATACAGTTTGGTTTCATCCACCATTAAATATACATATTCTGTTTTCGACTGTGGAGGAGAAGAAAAGCAAATTTGTGCCATATGCAGGACACATGACTCACACTGCATGTGTCTGCCTGCATTTATATGTTTCTATTGATCTAAAAGAGACAGACGACTCTGCAGCAGTAATAGAAACATGTATCAGCATTTTATCACTGCTGAAAACAACAAGGAGCAGCATGCAGTAAAAAGTAGGATATTGGCTTTTCTCTTCCTCTCTGTGTGTGCTGCTGTTTGTTGATTTCGTGACTTGTTGTCTCCCCTGAATCCCATGAATTTATGAGGACCCATTAAAAATGCATACAGTGGGTATTGGAAGCAAAAACAGTTTTTATTCTAAAATTTATCTCAAGGTGAGGCTCTCGATTTACCAGTAGAGCTGCTCTCTGACTCACAAGCTTTGAGTGGTGAACAAAAAATGAGATGTCAGGATGGCGGGGCTCCTCCTTAAAGCAGCTATGATCAATATTTGTATATTAGCAATGGATCATCTGACTATTTTTATGTGAAAGGACTCGTGACAAAACCACTTCCCCTCTGCAGTTCCCCTCAGTTCTACTTGACATATTAGCATCTTTCAGCTCATTGTTCTGCCCTTTACTGTTTTGATTCAGTCTCACAGCTCTAATATCATCGCTTTTAGCCGCATTAGGCAGCTGTTTTCAGGAAAATAAGCTCTAAAAACCAACTTACTGAGCATCGAATGAGAGACAGCCAAGGTTAGCAGCTAGCTTGTAAACTTAGTTGAACATTTAACAGCTGAAAAGCTAATGAAAAGCTATTAAAAGCTAATTAATGGAGACCAACAGCAGTATTGGACCAGAATGATGACTCCAAATAGATGCTAATGTTACTCTGACAATGCATGCAGCTGTTTGCTGTATCTATATGGAGGGCATTAATAAGTCAGTGTTTTATTTACAGCTCATCTCCAAGTGGCCATATTGCAGGTCAAAAGAAAGTTGGAAGGATCCCTACATTTTACCAGCTGAGAAATAAGCAAATTGAGTCACCATTAAAAAAAAAAGAGTCTGTCGTTAAAAATGCAGCCATCCGCTGATGTTAGATACAAAATCTAATCATTTGAAAGTAACCCTCATGGTGTGTTTCCATGGAAACATTAATATCATGTTCAATCAAGTTCACTGGGAGCTGTCAACTGTGTGAATGAAAGCAATGAAAAAGGGACATGTCCAAGATTTCAGTCCATAACAATAGCTTTACTTTTCAGATGCCTGTCACTTCTTCAGCTACTTTAATCTGCTCCATCCAACCGAATGATGATGAATTAATGCTGTTTAAAGAGGGAAATCCAACTGTCATTGGTCTTATTGTGTGGTTGTAACCCTGGCGCTCTGTGTCTCCCCCTGCAGGTGATGAGCAGCCGCTTCTTGCCCTACGAGACCATAGTGACCGACGCTGTCCTCAGCCTGGACGAGGACACAGTGTTAACCACCACAGAGGTATCTTGTAATATAATAAAATAAGAGAAGAATAGAAAGCTCCTCTCCCTCCTCTCTGCCTCAATAGTCTGGTACTCTTGAGACAAAACAAAGTTGCAGTCTCTCTCCATGTACCAAATGCAACTCTCTGATTGCATTTTCTCTCAATTTTTTAAAAACTTTCTTTCTTTTTGTCCCTGGTGTTTTCAAGTTATCGCTCTGCAGCTCGATTCTTAAATCACTTTAACTACTCCAACTTTCTCTCCCCAAGCCTTACTTTTTTCCTCCTCCTCTCATGTGCCTTTCTTTCTCCACCTCCATTTCTTTCCCTTTTCTCTTTTTCTTTCCATTTTCCACCTCACTTTTTTTTTGGTGCTCATAATCACACTGTACCTCTCAAATCCCCCTGTTCGAGAGCATTGTTGTTATGGGCATTTTTGTTCCACATGCTGTCGGGACTGTTTGCTGTTTTTCCCGGGGACACGTATTGGCGCAGCACCATGGGAAGCCAGATGCTGCCTTGAACGGTGTAGAATTAGATCTCATGAAGGCTGTTTGTGCGGAGGATCAAGATGGCAAAGCAGAGCTGGCAATGAATGGAAATCCAGCCCTGAAAAACTGAACCGACCCATGTTTCTCCCACGAAGACATTTGGTTCATGATCACAAACAATCCCTGAAGTTTTAGAATTCAGGCAACATCAATGCCAGTGCAAGTTAAGAGAGAAATTAAGTGACAGATTTCTGAGCGGTCTCCCCACTCTTCCCATCATATCTTTCACAATAAAAGCTCTCCTTAAAGAATTTCGCCTACATTTTTGAACAGTCAAACCTTTTAATAAGACTCACATAAGACTCCCGTATCCTGGTTCATACAGAAAATAGGTAGAATTATAATCGCACCATTGGAATATTTTTCCCGTTGACTATACTATAATTCAAATACCTTTTTTTTTTCACTCTCTCTTTTCCTTTGGGACTCGTGCATATGCACAAATTCTGTCAGGAAGAGCAGATAAAAATTATGTTTATTATGATTTGTGGTGGATTTTTACTTAAATACTCATTAATACAGGCATCTTCTCAGTGTGGTGTAGTGTTGTAATATGTGGTGTAACGCAGAGCAAGCTGTTTGTGGAGCCACCAAGGCCTTTGTGATGTTTTCATCTAATTATTTGATTGAATGCTTTGATCGCCGCCACAGACGTTTGCTGTAGGCAGCTGCTTAGGAAAGACTGCTTTGTGTTTGATGAGCTTTTGCCTCTGTTGTATTTTCTCTGAAGTGTGTTTGAGTGTGCAGTTCCTTTGTTAATTCTTCCCATAGTCACTTTCATTTACTGTCTTTTTTTCTACACAATATATACTATAAATACACACAATAAACACAGATTTTTTCAGGTATAGGCAGAGATGATGTAGTACCACTTTCTAATAAGGCATCCTTTCATCCAAGTTTTAAAATTGGTTAATCCATTTATTTATGAATACTTTGTAGATCAGTTTTATAAGCTTTATGTTTATCCTTTGAATTTGGTAATTGTGTGGTCATAAATGTTGGAAATCAATTAATATATGATTGTGGGTTTAGGTGAAATAACTAAGAATAACATGTATGTGGTTCAGATACTTCAGTTAAAGTCATGGATTAATGCTTAAAAGTAGTCAGCTAAAAGTAATGAATGATGGTAGAAAAAAATGACAGTGATGATGGAAGAGTGCCTGAGCTCATCTGACAAAATATGTTGGTAACCACTGCATTAGGGTGTCTGTGTGTGTCTGCTCTAAAAAGATCAATTTAACAACCAGCTGGAGGAGGATAAACACCATCTAATGGGATTTCTTTCACAACCTGGCAACCCAGAAGTTATTATCAGTGGCTTGTAACTGATATTTAAAGCATAAGTTAATTAGTTATTAACCATGAATTATGCCACTTGTTAAACCCTCTTTACAAAGGGCTAGAAAGTGGTACCCATTATGCATATCATAGATGTTCTGCACCGTGATATGTTCTGTGAGCTTCGTATCTTTCTCTGCCCAGGTGGACTTTGCCTTTACAGTCTGGCAGAGTTTTCCGGAGCGCATTGTTGGTTACCCCGCCCGCAGCCACTTCTGGGACAGCAACAAGGAGCGCTGGGGCTACACATCCAAATGGACCAACGATTATTCGATGGTGCTGACTGGGGCCGCCATCTACCACAGGTACAGTACCACAACACAATTGTAGATAATGACTAAAACTCTCCGTTCCAGTACTGTACATCTGTTTACCTCAACGTGAAAAAGCTTTCAGTGTTTTGCTCTACTCTGCTGTTTTCTTTCATGCTCCAAACCTCTGTTCTGTTCCCCTTCTGTTATACGGGGATCACAGCTTCGCTCTACTCTGCTCTCCAGTGTTCAGTTGTCTGTCTTTTGATACAACACTTTGATGCAGTGATCTGTAGATTATGAAAGTAGGTGTTATGTTCAGTGTAGCACAGCCTCAGGAAACTGTGTTTTTACACTGGGTATGTTTTATCCAAAAAAATGTCAATTTGTCTGCTACACAGCGTTCCTGCATTTAGTTAAACTACAGCCCTGTCAGCTTTAATATGGCTTCACTCAGCTGTGATGGGAACAGTCCATTAATCTGAAGTCAGCCAATCACTGCAGCCCAGCGCTTAATCACTTTCAATAAGTCCATCATTCAATCCATCCAGGGACTTGAAGAATTAGTCAGTTGCTGAATCCAAAGTTTAACCCAAGGGCTTGAACCTGTAATATAAACGTATCTAAAATTTGTGATGCATTTAAAGTAAGTTCTGCACACTTTTTTCTTTCAGCCATCTTTAAAGGTCTGAAATTGTGAGGTTATTCAGCCTCACAGTGATGTTTTTAGGTGTTAATCTTGATCAGGGATACAACTGACTATGCTTTTAAAATAATAATAATAATGTTCCAGTTTCCCAGAGCCCTGGGTGATGCTTTAAAAACTCTCGTCTTATCTGACCAACAATCCAGACCTGTGGTGTTTTTGCTTAAAATCTCTGCTAATTCATTTCTGTTGATTGACTGCTTCAGCTCTAATCCTGAACAATACTATCTATCAGGGGTAGAATGTATTTTATGTTGGCAAATGAAGATGTGTCAGGTCTGAAGAGTCTAAAAGGATGATGAAAGCCAAAGATGAAAGCCAAAAATGCGATCCAACAAAATTAATTTTTATCACAGACGTTTTAAAAGGGAGGCCTTGAAAAACATGGTGTATCAACAAACCTTTTAATCTGTTCAACTTTTAGTATCTTTTGGGTTTTTGCTTTGGTTCTGTGCCACAAGCACACACAAAATGTATTTGAGAGTGGACATGTTGTCTGCTCTGTCAAAGCCTTTTTTGTGTCCCTGGGTAAAAACATAAACATGCATTTTTGCAAAAACATGCCTCAGCCCTCAGACTTAAATGTCTTCCTGATGGGAACAACAGACAGTTCTCATGAGGACTGACACACCCAGATATTTTCCCTCTTCTAATTCTATCTCCTTTGTGGCCTCTCTTCCAGGTATTACCATTACCTGTACACCAACTACTTGCCGACTAGTCTGAAGAACATGGTGGATCAGCTGGCCAACTGTGAGGATATCCTGATGAACTTCCTGGTCTCTGCTGTCACTAAACTGCCACCCATCAAGGTCACACAGAAGAAACAGTATAAGGAGACCATGATGGGGCAGGTAAGAGTGTATTGAAACCCTCCTCGTGACTGGATCCATGTCATTTTTATGGCTTTTTTATGTAGACGACTAATAATAATAAAGAGCTGGTAGTCCAATACAGGACAGCCACATTTGAGAGAATTGGCCTGCATAAAAAGAAAACCTCATTACAGGCTGTGATTGAACTAGTAACCATTTTACAACCACAGATATAAAACATGCATATTATACAGTCCTCTTCGATTTTATCCTGCCTTTGTATAAGTCGTGAATTCATGCTGAAGCCAGTGTTGTTTTCTTCCCATCATGTGTGTGTGTCACGGCCTTTCAGCTGGAGTGAACTCTCGCTGCTTTATGGACAGCATGAATTATTCCCTTAAAGTTCTCTTGTACGGCCCATGGGTAAACAGGACAAGTCACTAACCGCGGAGAGACAAAAACACAGACAGGAGTTGCGGCCGACTTAAAGCATTACATCACGGTTTCTAGTCGGGTTCCAGCCTCCCAAATATAGAGTATGATCCAGCTGATGATTTATTGAGAAACACTAATGTCATTCAGTAATGCTTTTCTCTTGTCACAGATTATGACTGACTGAAAGAATGCAGATGATTGTCACTGTCAGTCTTTTTTACATTGAGAACGTCTCCTTCCCGCCAATGCTCCAAAGCTGTGGTTTTTTCTGGCATACCCTCACATTCCCACAGTCCCTACAAAACAAGTACTTTCATTGACACCAGTCACATTCCACATGTGTTTGTTACAGTCAACCCTTTGGACTGACAGAAAGCTGGACCATAACCATTTAACAATTACTTTTAGCTAGCTACTGCAAGTGTTTACTTTTAGCTATTTCAACTTTTCATCTATTGTTTTGAGCTCACTATTTCAACTGTTTATCCATGATGTTTAGCTAACTGTTCAGATTTGTCTGCCTGCTAGCTAACTAGTTTTTATGCACTCTCAATTGCAACACGTGGTGTTTAGGGTTACAACTGACTCAGGTTGGTGGGAGGTCAGCAACACACCAATTTCTGATTCTATGTGGATGTGCATTTCCCTCCTTAACACACATAAAATCATGATTTCTAATATTCCACATTAGTTGAGATACTCCACCATCTTTCACTGCAGAAGTGCCCTCTGAAATTCAGTTACCATGGTTGAGAATCACTGACATAAAGCAATCATTATTCAACTGCTCTCTTGTTTTTCTTCCCCCTCTTCTTCACTCCCAACAGTCTTCGAGGGCTTCTCGTTGGGCCGATCCAGACCACTTCGCCCAGCGACAGACATGCATGAACAAGTTCGCCAGCTGGTTTGGCGCCATGCCGCTGGTCCACTCTCAGATGAGACTGGACCCCGTCCTGTTCAAGGACCAGGTCTCCATCCTCCGCAAGAAATACAGGGACATTGAGAGGCTCTGACAGGACCGGCGCCCCCTTGGGGGAGACCCCACACAGGGGGAGGCGCGAGAGACTGACTCAGTGGAGAGTAGAAGGAGTAGTAGGACTACAGCAGGATGGACAGGGAGCGACACAGCTCTGTCTTCCACCCAGCACATTGCCAATGTCCACAGCGCCGCTGCTGCCAGAACTTGACGTGGGAAGGGATGAACAGGAAGCAAGCAGATGGCATTTGGATTTGAAAAACACAAACAAAAAACGCAAACACAGACAGACAAAGAGGAGTACACAAACTGATGGACAAGCCAAACAGTACTGTATGTTTCGCAAATGTGCAAACACACAGCACACACTACTGACGACGAGAACTCTTGAATAGAATATTTTTTTGTACAACACGAACAAGGACGACATTGACTTTCCTGCTCTTTCGGCACATGTGCAGGACGGTAGAAGAGGGAAGGTGTCCATGATCGCTAACCTGGCAACCCCCACCCACTACAAATCCTACTGGTCACCCCTAGCAACCCCAGTCTGCATCAGGACATTTTACTGGACTCACTACCAAACCCCTGCTTTATATAGCCTGGGAAACACTGTTCTTTAGTTGGTTTGATATCATTGTACAAATCCAGCTCTCAGTATCACTGTTGACCCTTTTCCCTCACGGAGAGGTTTTGAATCGGAGCGTCATCAGTTTTTAATATTCTCCTTTTCCAGGCGGGGGAAGTAAACAGCAGTGTCCAACCTGTTATTACAAGGTTTTTCTTGGAGAAGCAGCCATTATTTTCTGATATTCTCATCTATCGTCGCACATCTTTGAGCCTCAAATCTAAAAACATCCTGTCTGTCCTATCCTTGGCTCATTCCTTGATGTGCTGATATGGCTTTTATAATGGTCTATCTGCTTCCCTGTTATCACTAAGATAAGTTAGAAAAACATCTTGTTTTTATATCCTATTTTCCTCTCATACTCACCATGGCAGTTGTACTTTTCTTATCTTTTTTTCCCACTTACTTTCATCATCTTTTATTTCCCCCTTCAAACTCTCTGTACTTTCAGTCTTCTGTGCAAGTGTGTGTCTGTGTGTGTGTGTGTGTGTGTGTATGTGTACAGAGCCTTGAAAAGTTGGCTCATCCAACCATAAGCTCAAGCGGAGTACATTTTCCCTCCGTTGGAATGAGTGAAATGAACATTTCTGGATGAAATGGAGCAGAACGCTGCATTCTAACCCAAACTTGTTTCGCCCGTTTTTTTTTGGTTTTTTTTCCTTCTTCCTGCAAGGCCTCAGAGCACTATCCTCACAGGGAGAAAATTTCAGACTATAGCAGGTCTTTAGTGACGAGCATCATTTCACAGGAGTGCTTGTAGAGAGATTTTTTTAAACGCTGAGTGCATCAGTGCCATTCTGACATCAGGGTCTGCCTTTAAAAATTGTTTATTGCACATCACGTTGCCTACATCAGTTTCAGATGCCTGGACACTCTCCTGTTGAAATATTCTGGTCATCAGTCCAATGTGGCTCTCCTGCTGCCATGATTTTTTTTTCTTTCTTTTTTTGCCGTGACATATCAGAGAACCTCAGAGCCATTAAATTGACAAAAGGTTTTCTCCTCCATTTGTCAGGCAGAGATACGTTTGGGCTTCAATTAGGTAAACCTATTTCATTTAGAGTGCTGTTTTTTCCCCGGGGACAAGCTGTTGATAAAACACTCTAACATTATGGACCATTGTGTTTGTGACCCACAAACATGACCCTCTGGCTAATGCTAGCCTTGGGAGGACAGCTTTTTCTTTTTCCCCAAACCCCAACACATCCTCCCCTGTGGTTGTGCTTGTCCATTACTTGTAACAACTACTTCACATTACTGTTGTATCCACATCAAACCGCCTGACATTTTGCACCTTAAATTACTTTATTGATATCAGACAACCAGATCAAAATGCTAAAATAACCAGCTTTCTCAGCCTTTAATTGATCATTTCAAAGAAAAAGGGCTGTCTGAGAAAATGGCTGCTCCACGCTGTCATTAGGTCTGCGTGCGGCCGAGAGCACAGACAGTCCACTCACACCATTTAGTCTGCAGACACTTGAATGAAAGCGGCGTGCTTTTAGTGGCCTTTCTGTCAGGCAGGCATTCAACATAATGTCTCAGCCAAAGCTTTTCAGTGCGCATGTTAATCAGTAGCTGTCATCATCAATATCAATGTCACATATTCAATGAATGGTTTACTTTCAGCGTTTCTCATTCATTTGTTTATGTTTTGTTCTACAAAGAGTTTATATAAAATGTATTGGAAAGCCTTTACAGTGTCAACAAGGGTGACACTCATGCTTTTGAAGTGTCATGTACAATACCACAGCAAAGCTACTCTGTTTCAGTATATCAAAACCAGCAGGACCATCATATGTTTTTTTTTCCTCACATATAATGTTTGTATTTACATTCTGGGACTTTTTTTGCCAGGAGAGATTTATGATCTGTTTAATGTGGAGTCATAACAAAAAGTGTTCGATCATCTTTGGTATGTGACTCTGGGAAAAACATAGTCCTCATTTGGTCTGCATCTGTTCCCTATTTCATCTACAGTGAACCATATTGTTTGAATCCATATCAAGCCTTTTATGTCTGATTGTTTGAATCACTGTTGTTAATCATCTCAAGAGAATGGCATCCCCCAGCTTTGCAAAAAAAAAAAAAACACCACCCATTTCAAATCCCTGCAACTCTCAGCACTGTACATAGACATATATTTATTTTTTGGAAGAAAAAAAAAGACTGTGTACGATTTGAGATGACGTGGCACGAACATGAGACTGATCCTGCATCGCTGAGGGGAGTTAATGGTATTTATTCATTTTATTTTCGACACGCTGTGCACATTAATCCACGCAGATGCCGATACACAGCTCTTATTACGTTTCACTCTGCATTGGTTTTCCAGGGAAACATCTATCACACTCGCTTCGCTTTCTAATACAGAGCTCCCCGAGAGAGAAAGAGAGAGAGGGGGAATGTTTTCGGAGTTGTGGTAGTAGTAGTTTTAACTCCTGAAAAGATTGCATACACCAGTGATCTAGGATTGGATTGGGCTGCACCATCTTGGCTCTCCACGGGAGTCAAATTGCAAAGTCCCAATAAAGACTACGCCAACTGAAACATGGAAAATAATAAGCAGCTGCGTCCCCTGTACCAGATGGAAACATTTTCAGATTTGCAGTAACATCTTCCCCTAATGCATTACAATAATGGATCTGGGGCTCTGACACAGTTGTGTTTAAATTGCCTCTTTTCACAGCTTGGTTTCAGGTCAGATAACTTGGCAACAGAAATTGTCCCATCTTTCAGTTGGCACGCCGTACAGTTTATAATGGAGTTCAGAGTGTGATCGATGCGAGTTAGGCCACAAGGAAAACCTCTGCATCCACTCAAACGCCTGTCATTTGATCGGGAGAGACATTATGCAAGTTGTCGCTGTGTGCTTCAACACAGATGGAAGAAGGTTTACCCAAAATGCGCCAGGCAGTTGGTGTTTATAGTGACGGCGGCATGTGTTCTGGAAACTAGTCTGTTCTTGATTTGTGCCTTTTATCAACATTTGAGTTCTTGACATGCCGAGCACTGTCTGTCCCTGACTGTTTCCATAAAGACGGGCAGCAATAGCACCAATGTGCAGGGCCTGAACAGCCCTGCCCTTCATACACTGGATGAGACACAGCTTCCATTCTCTTGATATAACACCCCGTTTTCATCTTTGTGTTCGGACACTGTTGCTAAGGCGACCACGCATGACCACTTCCTGTTTGGGATTATTTATCAGTGATTTGGCTTTATTGCATTACCAATCAGCAGTAATATCTGTTGATCTGTAAGGACTCGGTCAAAACCCAGCTGTCCTGATGCCTTCTCCTCCCTCCTACCTTGTAATTAACGGAAGACTTTTATAGAGGTCACAAATGAAATAGATAAATGCCAATTTTGTAAGAATGATTTATAAAAAAAATAAACTCATATTTGATGATAAATGCATCTCTTTGTGTCATTCTTTAACAGGCTGTGTGTGGGAAAGATCCTTCAGTTTGTATTAGGCTTTTCTCTGTGTGGGCCAAAAAGAAGACTGAAGATGAACTGATTAAAATCCTTTGGAAATTACAGGATATCATACACAACAGTGTCATTTTTCCCCAAACAATGATGATGATGACATGATAAGAGGGTGTGGTGACACAAGGAGACTGATGGTTTGTGTTTGTGCGTGATTGCCCTGCACATTTGTATTTACTTCATTTTTTTGCAACAACATGTGCATGGACAAGTACTCAGCCCCTGACCTCTACCTCAGCTGAATGAGAACACACTCCATTTGTACAGTAATAATAGTCCCACAATGCTGCATTGCCCTCGGAGATATAATAACCACCCCTGTATTAGACCACTGAGGAGGGGTTTATTAGTCACTACTCAGTGCATTGATTTTTTTTCTACTCGGCTGAAAGCCTTCTCACTGCTCCAATGCTGCATCTGTCCTTCTGTGTCTCCCAGAGGACAACAGCCTCATAAACACATCTTAGATATGACCCTGGCTTTGCTCTGAATTATTAAACACACCCATATCAGACACTGATATTCTCATATGTATCTCTGACCAGTGTGAAAAGTGGTGCCA
>NW_026115646.1:0-19845 GCF_001640805.2 Lates calcarifer | reverse complement strand
ACGAATAGACACCAAGAGGAACTGGGTATAGCCAGCGTCACAGCTGAAGGGACAAAAAACAGGACTTCACTGAAAGCAAATTCCAAGGAAAAGACAACACAGTAGTGGTCAAATGATCTCTGGGAATTGCATTGCAGACACACCACAGTAATAAGCAGTGAGGACCAAAGATGGAGTCAATAAAAAGTCCAGAATCTCGTGTTTTACAACTTTAACCTCTATAACCTTTCTAACGGGGGTCAGTTTCTACAAAATGATCTTACCCTGACAGGCGATGTTCAAATTCAAATTAAGTTTTATTTCAAATTGTAGACAAGAACCTGAAGTTTTAAAAGATACCAAATGAGTCTGGCTGAACTTTTGGGACAACTAGAAAATTCAATTTGCTATAATGATGGCACTTTTATAGCATCTTTTATGGCATCTTGGGCTTAAATATTTCTCTCAGTATAAGCATAACATAGTTTTATTGAATGGTTGTAAAAAGCCCATGAATACATACATTCACAAAGGGAAAAATCACAACTTTAAGAAAATGGAATATGTAGAAAAGGCACAGAAAGGTTAATTCAAATCAGGAATTTGGCAAATAAGTGAATATTTCTCAAAATGCCAAAGTTTTGCTTGTAGAGAAACATGTAGAGAAAGCAGTGATCCACCAGTTTGTACAGTAACAACAGTTTGGTCAGGCAGAAAGATCGAGTCAGTTCCATCATGACTGTTTGTTCAGCTGGAACAAATGAAATAAGAAGCCCAGGATCTGTATACACTCAAATGCATCTTGTTCTGCCCTCATATTCCTCCTCCATCTCCCTTCTTCATGTTTCATCTCCTATTGCTCCATAAGAGATGGAAACAGGTTTTTCCAGACGAGCTGTAGGTGAGGTGTTTGAAAACCGGTGTGAGGAAGTGAGCCCAATCATGCATTTTTGAACTGTCAGCACCACAGCACACATCTCCTGTCCGCTCCCTCTCTTTACTCCTCATTCATTCAGTCTATCCTCCTAATCAGTATAGAGCCGGTAGCTGAGCAGAGTAATTAGTGTGTTGGACATGGGCCACCATCCCTCATGAATAAAGCTTTGTTTAAGTTTCCTTCCTTGCTGGCATCTCTTCTGCCTTTTTCATTCTTTCATTTTGTTGTTCTTGCTCTGTCTTCTCCCTCTGTCTCTCTCTCTGGCGGTCTGGGAGCCTGACATTATAACAGGCTGATTTAAACTATGGCAGTATATTTTTAAGACCAACAATCAGAAATGGTCCAAACCAATGGCTCTGCTAGGATGCATATGGAACCAGTTGAACTTGTGTGACATTAAATATACATACATTTATGCCCTGACTTGAGACCTGACCCTACTGTTTCTCTTGATGCCTGGGAGGCCGCGTGACTGTTTAGCGTTAACAGCTCTCCACGGGAGCTACGAGTACCAGAAAGGAGTGAATGAGCGTATGTGTTTGTCGTTTTTTGCTCACCTGGAACAGCGTCAGGGCTTTTGACTGAGCTCCCTCCGGAGGGTCGTCTCCCACTATGTTGGGGTCATGGGCGCTGGGTGGTGGGGAGAACACCGGCGGTCTGGGGCCCTGCTCCTGGAGCAACTTCTTTGGGACTTCAAAGAGGGAAAAATAGGTAAAGCAAAGAGAGGGGGTGGGAGAAGATGGCAACTCATAAAGGCACTTTGGTTTGGTCTATAACATCAGAAAACAGTGAAAAATGACATGATTAAACTGCTTGTTGCCCAAAACAAAAACCAGCAAATATTCGCTTTTGAGAGGCTGGGAACCAGTGGATTTTTTGCTTGGAAAATGACCTGAACATTTAATTGATCATTTGCAAATTAAATATCTGATTGATAGAGCAATTAATAGACTGTGTATTTATTGATTGTGATTTTCCACAAGATTATTATATCCTGTTGACTCTCTCACTGATTAAATGGTCAGAATAGTGCAGTCAATTGTAACTGATCGTTAGAGGCTTCTTCTCCTCCATTGGGTGCACACAGCTGTAACAAGTGTCTGTATTTTATGGGAGCCTCTGTTGATCGTGATTAAGAGTCATGTTAAGGACTGAAGTGAAAGCAGGAATACTTAAACTTGGAGTTTATTGTGACAGATGAGTAAGAAGATATGAAGGAGACAGTTGCAGGCAGCGTCACGGCCATGATTCACACACTCCTCCTGACCTTGCACTCTGATTCCCGAAAGTTAAGCTGCCCCACCTCATCCCCCTCACCTCACAGTGTCCTGTGAGTCAGGGAGTCTGCACTCTTTTCTCCCCCAAGACACAAACCCACAGTGCAGTGGGCTATACATTCCTGCCTGCTCACATGTGGTTTCGGAGGCCGGGCCACGCTCCGGTCACTGTGTTTGTCTGCTCTGTTAGATCGGTGGTGATTTACAGCTCAACAGATGACTGTCTGTCCAGCTGTCTGTCTGTCTGTTGTGCATTTTCACTGTTCTGGACAAACAAATGTGCTGTGGAGAAAAATCTGCCTGCCTGGTTTTTGCTGACTTCAGTAGCACTAATAGTGAAATTGTGACATGTGATTTGAGGTAAAAATGGACCATTTGTTTAAAGGCTGATGAATAAACACGCTGATCAGATTTCCAGAGACTGACTTTGGCAGTGGTCCAAGAGTCAATCAAAGCACAGGAAGAAGCAGAGCAGACCCCACAAAGCTCCCTCCACTGGATACTACTTATGTCTTGGTCACATTACAAGATTTTTCCAATTGTAAGCAATGATGAAAAGACTTAGCAGGAACATTTAACTTCTGACATTTACAAGTTTGCAATCTCAAGTACTTTTATTTTTATGTCATTTTTGTATTTTTGAGATATGACATGAAATACTGGTCAAGGGACAGTCCCTACACTTCTGCACCTACACTCCAGTACAATTTGCACAGTTCATTTTGTTGGTGATATTTTGATATAAAAGTAAACATGGAAGCCATACAGTATAGCTGAGCTTGTAGCAGTTGTGGTTTTTGCTTGTAATTTGCACCAAAACACAGAAAAGAAAGGACAGAACTGCAGAACTGGAACATCAAGATGGAGAAAGGCTTTCTTTGCAGCGAGCTGCTTATTCAGCAGAGAGAATTGAGAGTTAATAGTCTGGTTAAACTTTAAAAATTAGATTAAGCAGAGGCAGGTGCAGGAAAGTTTTAAATCGATACTTACACACTCTCATAAAACTGACATCGAGCTCAATACATATTTCTTCAGCCAATAAAAACTTTAAAGGCTCAAATCTCAGCAAGAAGTTTCACTACTGAAACATCCTGTTGGGGTTTGAGTATTTGACAAGTGCACACCAGACAGACTGGCCCCATCGTACATGTTTGATTTAATTGTGACATTGCCAACTGGGATTGTATGAAAGACATTTGAATTTTTTACGAACTCATGTCAGGATTACAGAACAATTGCAGCTGCAGCCACAGTGCACAGCGCTACTCTGGACTACTGAGATTAATTTAACTTATAAAAAAGCTGCAAAGACAGACAATAATGTCCCTAACTTATTTGTGATACATAGCATACTGTCAGCTAAACAGAGAGAGCAATATGGAAGAGGAGGATTTATGATGCTTGATGATCTTACTGCAGAAAAGTAAAGAGCCATTCAACAAAGTTGGTTTACTGAATCTCAAAGACTTCAAAGAGCTTTGCTGTTCCAGCCTTTGCTTTTCTATTTGCCATGAGCAAAAGGGCAGGAGGTTGATGCCGGACTAATAGCAGAAGTCAATGATTTCTGGTCTTTATTTCAATCTGCTTAGACAGGTTTACCTTACTGCTCTGGGGGAATTTACATTTAAATACCGCTCAGTAATTCCATCATCTCATGTGGCAAACCGCACCAATCTGTCGCCTAACTAGGTTAAAACAACCAAGAATTTGAAACCCCACTTTATCCAGGCCTGGCTGGCACGAACTAAATATACACAGCCCCCCGTGTGAGGAGGGTGAACGAGGCAGCGAAATGAAAGAAATGGGATTCGGCCTGGCAGCCCTCCACCCCCACCCACCCCCAAACCCCCGTCCTTCCTCATCAGTCTGACACACTAATCGTGGGTCTTAAAACTCCCCCATGCTGCCACGCTGCCACCATCCCCACACCACGCCCTGATTACAGCCTTCTGATTGGCCCTAATTGACTGCACATGTGGCCCAGGGTCACAGCTGAGAGACGCCATGACACTCACACACATATACATTTTTACACAGCTAGAAAACGTATAATTGAGATACCCGCATGGAGACAAAAACGCATGCACACTCAAAGCTGGATGCATGTGCTTACTTAGAACACATGGATGCATCACCTGGTCCGACACATCAAAACATTCATTCATCCAACCATTTCTTATGTTTTTCTATGGGCTTACTTTGTTGGCAAGAGTCGGTACAGTATAGTAAATTGACCGCTGCTCGTCTAAATATAATTGTCAAAAAGCTAAAACCTCACGAAGCAAACGGCCACAAACCACACTTAAGGAGCCAAGCAGTAAAAACTGAACCAGTGAAAGAGAGAAAGAAGAGTGCAAGGGAGAGAAACCAAGCCCATAAATCACACTCTACAGTCTGCATTATAATGACATGGTCACATAAATGCACGGCAAATGAGTCCTTAATATAACTCCACTACGCGGGACCTGTGCCAGCGGCGTACCTCTCTCAGAGCCCTGGATCGCCGTGGGGAGTGAAGATATGAGGCGGGAAAGAGTGCCCATAACAATGGCCCGTGTTTACACTGGCAGAGCCTGGCTTTGTTTTCACTGGGCTCTGCAGGCCGGAGTGTGCGTGCATGCCTGTGTTTGCGGGGCCATGTGCTGACCCATGCAGAACACAGTTGTGACAAAGCTCTGGAAGCCAGAGGGGATATAATGAAATATTAAACCACGCTGAATCGGAGATGAGATCAGACCTAGGCCAATAATTTGAACATACTTTAGCCTTTATGAGAACACACGGGGGGCTGCTGGGGACTAAATAGTTTGGGTATTGTTTTAGGGCACTATTTAATGCTTGCTCTGCTTTATCTCTCTGAGATTTTGGCCCTTAAAGCGACAGCTTAATCTACCGTATGTCTTTTCTGCGATGCACACTCTTAATGTGGTGACCCTCATCTAAATTATACTGAAGCAAAATTCAAGAGTTATGTGCAATTTGACCCAGGTCTGGTTGAGATGTGCTATATATTCTGAAAACTGCAGAGGACAGGGAGAGTGTGTGAGAAACAGAGTGAGAACAACAGACAATTCTGACAGGAGATGGAATTCATTTGCAGCTGCATAAAGACATGGAGAGTCCAAATCTGATATCCACTATTCGAAAAATAGCATAAATCTTAAAGTAGTTCTGTAGTGGATGACATAAGAGCTTAGATGATAAAAATGTGAAACACAGTGGGCAATAATTTCCTGAAAGGGATATATAACAATTTGGGGGGAAAAAAGGGGGCAATGAAACAATGTGAGTGCATGTGTGTAAAAAGCCTAAGCAGGCGTCTGGTTTCAATCAGCACACGGTGCCTACTTAATCTACAACATTAAAGTGCTGTCTAAAGCCCAACATTCACTTGATACACACACAAACACAAAGGTAGTGCCTCAATGTTTATGGACACACTTCGACTCACAGAATGGTTTTTATTCTCTTTAAGCTCTTTCTCCTGCTTCCCACACAGACACCACACAGACAGGCATGCAGACATCTGCACACTCACTCAAAAGCCCATCCACCCACACACACACACACACACACACACACACACACACACACACATATACAAAACCATTTTTCACTTAGCTAATGGCATTCCTGCAGAACAACATGCAAGGTGAATAGGGCAGGAGCTGAAGGTGTTGATATTGCATTCCTCCTCTCCCTCCCTCCTCCTTCTTTTCTCCAACCCCCTCGCTGTAACACTCTAACAGTATCCAGCTGACAGCAGCTGACTGGGCCTGAGTGTGTGTATGTGTTACATGCAGTAGCTGTAATGTCTCTTGTCAATATACAGACAAGACTGTGTAGTTGTAGGTGAGGGTGGCACAGTGTAAAGACGTGAAAATGTGTGTGTAAACGGTTGTCTTCATCCAAGCTGCAGTATTAGTGTCATGTTTATCTTTCTTCTAATGAATATGCTCCCTCTACCTCACTCTGTGAAAATTAATGGTTGTGTGAGCCTATATGTGAGAGCTAAATGCATGTGTTTTTGAATGACTGAGGGCATGTGTGTCAGAGGACATGATTAACACGCTCATTCCTTTCTTGTGTATACAACATAGACCAGGTTTAGGTCTGGTAATGTGAACTCTGTCAGGGGACCGGTGGTCTGAGCGGAGGGCTTTTCCTGGTTCTACTCCATTTTTATGTTAGTGTGGGCAATCCAGCCTACTCTATTGCTTTATTAGGTTTTGTTGTGAGTGTGTGTGTCTGCTGCAAGAGTTTCAACATACACTGGGACTGTGGTAACCAGCCTTAAAACAGCATATCGGTGGTTTTGAAAGTTTTAGCCCATTAACTATGAGCTGCATCTAATTTACATGACTATTGAAAATTTCCCACAGCAGTGGGAGTTTTAAATTTCACTTCCCACCTTCAAGACAGCCATTGATTTACATTCTTTTTACTAAATAATGCACAAGACCGTTTTGTTTCATGTAATGGTGAGGCCATAAAAACGTGGCATCAGTGAGTGTTGGATGGAACAGACACAGAACATGTGGATGACATTGTCATGCAGAAACTTGAAGGGGAAAACTGAAGAGATGAAAAATTAGAAAATGTGAAATCAGCAAGTTGCCTTTCAAACCTACAGACAAACAACGAATCTGAGCCGGGAACTTTACCAAGTTGGCGATGCACTCCCCATCCTGAACAACTGCCATCAAAGTGTCCTTCAGCGAGGCTTTTAATCCACCCTGAAAAACTCTTCTGGAGCTAATCTGAGGCCACTGGTGGAAAACTGGCTATGCTAGGGACGTTCGCTGCAGTGATTGCTTGTAACTGCATAAATAAGAAGCAGGCACAGCTCTGAAAAACCTTTACATACACAAAAAAAGAAGTTATGAGAACCAAGCCTCAAATCCTGGAGATCCAGGAAAAGTTCAGCTTTTGTCTTTTGGCTCAAATGCTTGAATGGCTAATCAAGTCAGTGGTTGCAATTTATCCAGTCAGTGTAGATTGTGTAGGCTGGACAAACCCTTTTGTTGGCAGGAGCTCCTTGTACCAAAGTCTGTTTGCTGAAGAGGGTTGTACTCACACAGCATTTTTAAATATAATACAGGTATACTGTATGACGTCCGTTCAAACTAAGACATAGCTTGATGGTGACACAATCTAAAAGCATCCAGGGTGGTTGGTAGTGAGGGTTGGGGGAGCATTCCAGGATGGAGAGAGTGGAACATCTCAACCCCCCCATCCTGCTTCGCTGAGCCCCCTGCCCTACATTCAGCTGCAAAGCATAGAATTTTTTTCCCCCATTTACTTTAATGGATAACACACATCCCTCTGCTGTGTGAGAGACACCCACAAATGCAAATGTATCCCCACACACACACACACAGATGCCACAGTATGGGGCTCTGAAAGGAATCACTCTCACTTCACCACAACCATCAGTTAGACTCCAAAATCCCAGCTGTTTTGGCTATTTAAACACTCCTCATACACCGCACATGTGCATGCACACACAGTTGGCGTCATTAACATGGAGGCAGAGACAGAAATAGATGCTCTGTTGACAGTGTGGGGTCATAACAAAGAGAAAATTGCTCAATTGTAGAGCTCGCCCTCAGACCCCACACAGACACAGACTGTGCTAGGATTAATATCTTCAATACTGATAATATCCAGAACCAAGTCTGGGATATACACAAACAGCATGGAAATTTCATTACTGTATTGTGTTGAGGCTAAACAGAGCTTGTGTACTATAATCTACGGCGACTAGCATCTTCCCGCAGGAGGAATGTTTGCACTCATCAATCTGCTCCCTTTATAAAAATCTGGGTATTATTGAGTGATGATTTTAAATTCAGAAAAAAAATCACTGCTACAGTCTAGCTGGACCTCTGACCCTGCCTGGAGCTGCCTAACTGTATGCCGCCCTCTGAAAGCTCTCGTGTTTGTATTTCCACGTCTTTATCGGCTTGGACGTGGGAGAAGCGGGTCCACTTGTCGAAGTCAGCACAGCCTCATCATTATCTGATGGTCTACTGGGTCAACAAGGATGTGACCAGCGCTGAATCATCAAACCATGCTGCACGCCTAAACTCACTCCTTCGTGTCAGAGTCGTGAGGTAATGGGATGCAGAGTTTTGATTGGGTCAGAGAGCTGCTGAGCTCGTCAAATGACAGTATCTTGTGAAAACAGTCAAGACAGAGAGTCATTTTGTTGTCACTGACATGAAACAGAGGGAGAGGAGATAGCGGCAGGACTTGTGTAGACGCAATCATGACAGAAATAAAGGCAGCGACATTCAACAAAGATGTTCCAACACACGTCAAGGCTGATCTAAACAATGGCGCTATCTTTAGCTGAAGGCAACAACTGGTCATACATGGCAGTTAATAAAATCAGCACTTGGCAACATTTAAGTCTACTGGGACCTGAGGAATGAATGCTGGTTTGGTGCCTGGTATTTTCCTAACAGAGCCTCCTCAGTATACAAACAGGACTCTATTTAACTTTTTTGTTATTGTGTGACAGTTACAGGGGCTGAGATGAATGTTGGGTGTCCATGTTCCATCATCCTCTCTCAATCTCTAGCATGGTTACATCAAAATCTCTAATCAACATCTCTGGTATAGGAAGTGTTACCTTGATTAAATTACAGCAAGATAAGAAAACATGCCATCAGAACACATGACAGTGTTGCACTGTCCAGTAGGGGTTGACAGATGGATTCCCAAAGTATCCATACCACCTCTGTTAAGTTTTTTGTTAGCCTATTAATGACACGTTTACCTCATGAAATGGCACGTTGGCTCTCTCTGACGTGATAGTACATTAGCTGCTTTTGTTCACAAATAGTATCTGTGATTCTGGCCCTCATATTATTTGGTAAGATCAAACCCAAAATTTGTGGTATCACCCACCCTTGCTG
This sequence comes from Lates calcarifer, assembly GCF_001640805.2. Lineage (NCBI taxonomy): Eukaryota > Metazoa > Chordata > Actinopteri > Centropomidae > Lates > Lates calcarifer. The sequence goes on along the minus strand of NW_026115646.1, from coordinate 10,729 downwards.
TCCATAGCAGCCCGATCACATTAGTGTGAAACTCCAAAACATGAACAAGACTAATGAGTGGAAAGAAAGCAAAAAAAGATGGCAAATAAACTTGGTTGGTTGATTTTACTGATACACCTACTGAAAGCCTCATAAATGACATTATACTGTGATAAAAATTCTAAACCAAAAGTCTCAGATACTCCCATCACAAGATAATGCTTCATAACTTTATCACATGACAGGGGTTCTGTACTTGGGTCATGTGATGACACCTTAGCAAGTTTCACTCACTAAAGAAGGCAGCTTAAGGATAAGCTAAGTGAACCTAATGCTTAGCTTTTTTTTTTCTCCCTTTTTTATATATAATAGTAAATGCATTCGCATTTGGATTCAACAACTTTAAAAAGGAGATAAAAGACTCAGTTAACAATAAGAGGCTCTGCTTCACTCCATCCTACAACAGAGAAATCTCTGAGGTTCATCAAGGTTACCTAACTAGCTGAATGGGTCTCTTTCATGCAGCAAACTACATTAAAGAAGCTAATTGAGAGGAGCGGGGACAAAGATAGCATGGTTGTAGCATGACAGCATACTTCCCTGGTGGATTTAATGTATCCCTCTGGTTCAGTTTTGTCCAGGTGAATGTCAAGCTGCCGTTCTATACAACTACTACAACTGTGCAGGGACAGATTCTGCTGGAGTATGACCTCAGAGTCACATGCAGTGTCTAAGACCCTCACTATAACACATTGTCTTTTCAGTAAACACCAGAAATTACTGGATAAGATTACAAGTCATTGTCCTAAATGACAGAGGATATACAATAACATATACAATAACAAAAAGTAACACAGCAGAGTGCGTTTCAGCATCTGCGTGTTATTACGTGGTCTATGATTTGATGCAGGACATCACACTCCATCGCTCCTCCTTTATCATTTTGGTAAAACACTACCACCTGCCTCATATAACGCTTGTCTGTCATAGGTGCTCCTGCGCCCTGTCATTGTCAGGTAATTAGACGAGCCCTAAGTGAGAGTGAATCACAAGCAGTAGTATTCAGGCTAAGTAATAACTCTTCTGTCTTCCACAGACAGAGAACCCATGATGCCTTAAGCATCACCGTGTTCAAACTGTGGGAGTCGGCGAGTGTATAAGAAAAGGGAGGCATGTTTTTCTCCTTGTGCTGACAGAGTGCTGGGCCGTATTAGCGGTCAGACCTGGGGAGAGATAATGATGGTGAGGTCTGGGTCAGCCTAAGTCTGTCATCGGTCTTATCACCACAAGTACACATGGCGCACACGCATGCATATCATCATCCACCTTTTGTTTAGTCTCTTACTACAACACTGGACTTAGGCTGGGTATTGTTTAAATTGTTTTGATACTGCAGACCTGCTATTGCCATACCTAATTTTCAGTTTAATTACGGGTATGATGATACCAAAGATTAAGTACAGAAGAAACTTGTGCCAAAAAAAAGTCCTGAAGTTTGATACCCATCCCTACAGTGGGCTGAACCTGCCCCATCCGAGCAGACTTTTGTCAATACTCTACTCTGGGCTATTATTAGAACCAACTCTGAAAATAGACTTTGGTAGGCGGGTGCTATCACAAGCTACACTGAGCAGCTGTTTGTGATCAAGAGGAGGAAAGGAGGACAGATGAGAGAAGAAAAGAACATTTCCTTTCATTTCTCTGCTTACGGCTTGGGTCTTTCTCAGTACACAGGAGCACTGAATACATATATTGTTCTTTACCGGGTTTCTTACTTACACACACACACACACACACACACACACTTATAATTATGTACACATAAATAGCAGCAGAATCATGGGGTCCACAGCTGATGATACAGCTCTAGTTCAAGAAACTCAAGTGTCCCATGTGAATCCAGAGCTTTATCATTTCCATCCCCACTGCAAAGGCTTTCTGGGTACGGCTGGTTATCTGTTTGTCTTGCTGTCTTTATTTCCTCTTACATCCACTCTGTGTCCCGTCTTCTTCCCTTACCCCTGTCAACTCAGCCATGGTCTTAAAACAGCTTGAGCAACAGCAGATGCAGATGCATGTCCTCGGAGGTTAAGAGTGAAGAGAGAAAGAGCACGAGAGACTGACAGAGGGAGAGAGGAGTGACAGACACAGACGCTGCCAGAGACACTTTTACAACAGTCTTTAAAATAAACACCTGCTGCAGCGGCTGAAGTGCCTGGGGGACATCAGAGATCCTGCAGTCTGTAACATAACGGCTGTGATTAGATAATGAAACTGAGCTAACAGAATTACGACATTGCAAATTATCTCTCAAGTCCCCAAGCCACAATTAGATATCCTGTACGAGCATGAGGAAAAACACAACTCAAATGTGCACCCAGGGCTGTTGGACGACCTCGCTAATACTGCACCACTGAGGGTTAACACAGTTCACACCTGTTAGTGTCCTCAAACTGGGTTCCCTCTAGCGGTTTCTTTTGCTAATTCTAGGATTGCTGGGGTTGCTCTACACTGGACCGCTGTATCCTTAAGTGACCACTAAGGCCTTTGTATCCCATTAACACTCATACAACATGGGAAGAGGAGAGAGGGGTGTTTTCAGATCTACAGTTCACTCCTTTCACTGGATAGATAGATACGTCTGTGGTGGTAATACAGGAAGAAGGTCCAATCTGTCAAAGTAAAAGGAATGCTTCACACTTTGTTGTTGCTAGCCCAGCTGAGCCAAGCTGCTAGTAGCTGTTCAACGACATCCCAGTATGCAAACCGCACCTAGATTCAGGAGACAGTCAAACCTACAGAGTTTGCCTTGTAGGAAGATCACCTCCTCTGAAGGGTCTCTGTTGTTTCAGTCTACACCACAGAAGACCCGCCCTCCTATGCCTCTGATTGGCTCGGTTGGTGAGGTTTAGGCATGAGGAGCCTCGCCTAGTCTCTGGTATTAAGCAAGGCTTACAAATGAACTAGTATGTCTAATTACCAGTAACACCTCCATGAGTGCTGAGTGCTTACGTGTTGAAGTTTGGTTGTGTCCCATTGTCCTCAATGGGAAACAAGGTTGTAAAGAGTTCACTAAATAGTCTCTCTACCCAACAGGAATTAGCCCCTTGTCACAGCTGAGAGGATCTGTCTTCTCACTCCCAAGCTCAGCCTGCAGTATTTTCTTTCCAGCTGTGCTGTAAATCTTCCGGTATCAAACAACTGTAGAAACCCTCCGAAGGCAGGCCAACTGTGGCTTATAGAGTTAGAAAATGAAATTTGATCTGTAATGGTTGTGTCTTTTTTCACACTGCATTGCTGCAGGGGGTTCGGTGCAGATTTGACATAAGACAGACTCACATAAGCATACACTGACACACAGGTCAACACTTGACACTTAAAATCAAACACACATTACGCAGAACACCTCTCCAGCACATATATTCAGGCCTGACAGAGAAGAAGACAGGAAGTATGGGTGGGAGGGATGGAGAGAGAAGGAGAGGGGAGAAAATGATGGCTTTCCTTTAAGGGCCATGCAGACAGACTAGCTTACACCAAACAGTACAAAGTATTTGTATCTTTTATGTCAACAGGTCATGCACAAGTATATAACAAATGATAAAAATGACAGCTGGAAAGGAGAAACATATCCTTCTCTTTCTCCTTTCCAGTGGTCATTTGTATTCAGACAGAAAGCAGACAGAAATTTAAAGCAATAGGTCAACATTTTGGGAAATAAGGTTATTTGCTTTCTTAGAAAGAGTTAAGATTGGCTTGTTAGTTGCTAGGCAACTAGCAGAGACTCCAGGAAGTTAGTGATCCTAGCCAAGATATCAGGCACATAGTACAGTCAGCTGTAGAGGTGATGGTAGGTGGATTTTGCTAGCTCTGGGCAGGACTATGCTAGCAGTTTCCATCTGTTTTCGGTCTTTATGCTATGCTAAGCTAAGCTAAACGTCACCTGGCTCCACATTCATATTTGCCCGACAGACATGTGAGTGGTATCGAAAGCAAAGAACGCAAATAAGCACATCTCCCAAAATGCCAAACCATTCCTTTTAATGTCTGCTGTTGAATTTATTAGAATTAATGCTTTGTTTACAGTCACAATAATTTCACTTTCACACATTCATGCATTTTAAACTTATACACTGTAGCCTACACCAGGTTACTGTGTTTTAGCTCAATCAGGGTCAAGGACATGCAAGAGATAAGAGGTGCTAGAAAAGACTAAAGCAGTGCTAGAAGGCAGGGGGTAAAGGACCACCCGTGAATTCATCATTGCTGACCTTTATAGGGCAACTGTCATATTAACACTGGCAGGCATTTTATTCAGGCAAATGAAAAGAGTAGAGATCTTGTGATCAGAACATGGAACATGTGGTTGTCAGTAACATTTCTAAAAGGGGTCTGTGGGTCTTTAAAAAGTCTTTGTACTTTTATCGTGCAAGTGCAACGTGCAATCACACGTTGTTATTGCAGCCTTTGTTCTGACATGTCTACTGTTTCTGTCTCTGTCTGTAGCTGTGTTTTTTTAAAAACTATTGTTAACTGTATTCATCCATAATCAGCGCATCTTAAAGAGCAGATTTTCTATGCTAACAGAGCAGCATTGGTCATTGGCTTTGCCTACAAGAGCGAAGCAAACTCCCCCATGTATTTATAGAACAAAATGCTAACTTACTTATGATATGTTGTACAAAGCTGGACAGTCAACTGGAAATCAGCTACTTCCCTCTCTGCATGTGGGAGTTACTTCACTCTGATTCCAAGTGGCCCTCTCTGAACTACAGTGAGTCTGGCACTGATGACAACAGAGCCCTGATGAGCATTTGCTTCCATCAGCAAGCTACCAAAATCTTGGATTGCATAAAAGTAGCATCCCAAAACCTGTCTGGTTTGGCTGAGGCTATAACCAGACCTACGGAGGCCTGGATCCACTGTGGCCTCGCTAAACAAACACAACTTGGAGGTCTGGCTTCGCCTTAGCTGACGGATGTCATTATGCATGTCGATTAAAAACAAACACACTGGCAGAGAGGAACGTCCAGCTTTTCAGTGTGGGCCTAGGGGTGGAAAATCCCCATCGGTGAGAGGGTTATACAGAGAAAAAGAGAGTGAAGAAGTAAGGGAGGTGGAGCACAGTGGCTACTTTTGGGTGACTGACAGGCCTGTCGCATTTTTCTCATTTCTTGGTTGACTTTTCTATGTATTCAGTGCCGTCTAAGATGCCAATTTACCACTTAAACTGTTCCTGAATTGAACAGACTTTCAATTTTCTTTTTTTTGTAATTGTCATAAAAAGCAAGTGAAAGATGAGAGTAGGGATTATCCAGGCTCATCCAGCCAGCTCAATGCTGTTATTAGTGGAGAGAAGCCAAGATCAAAACAGACACTGGCCCCCTCAAGCTTACACAAGAATTAACAGTGGTCAGAATGACAAAATGGCCACTATTACTGAGCTATATACATGTTTGACAGCTGCAATTTCAGATTTCAAGTACACATTTCCCCCTAGGCATTGAGTGCACAGTTCACCAGTATTTTTTTCATTCAAAAACCAAACATAAAGACTTCTATTTCACAGTGTTTCATAACAACTAAGTGTGAAAACAGTGTATCTGCATGACTTAAGGCAGGCTGAGACAAAAAATAATGCATTACCACATCACATCAGCCACTGAGCACACTCCATATGAATCAATGATACACAGGTCAGTGGTTCCCAGATACTTCTTCTATTTCACATTTGTATCACATGAGAGCACATGAGCCAATATGTACCAGCATAGATATAACTAGATGTATTAGAATAGCAGCTAATCATAAACTCAATTAAAGCTGCGAGCAGCGTTGAACGGGCCCTCGCACCCGGCGCCCGTCGGGGGAGCGGCGACCGCGAGACCCCGGCAACCGCGGGGTCAACGCAGGTCGCAGGGCACACGCTGGCGTAACAGTTCACACTTCCCAGATGTAAAAATTTAAAATAAAAGCTTTTATGCTAATTATTTTCTGTCATAATATTTTTCAGAGCTCATCATCTGTGACAGCTCTTGGCTCTCCTGACTGTAACCTCTCTGTGGCAGCTTCTCACAGACTCAATCAACTCCTCTTCCCCTCCCCCCTCAAACACAAACACAAACACAAACACACACACACACACAGATACCCCCTCCCAAAAGGAGATAAAACTCAGTTTTAACTTGAGTTTACAAGCTTTGAGCTTTGAGCAAAAGCATTTTTTTGCAAGTTCTGTTATTGGGTGCATATATAAATCATTTATGCTTAAACAAGGGTTATAATGAAGTTATTTGAACAGTGAATATCTCATCTGCCTAAAGTCAGGGCGAAGCCACTAACCAGCTGTAGGGATGGGTATCATTAGGATTTTATCTTTATCCATACAGACCCCTATCAGTCCAGCTCAGACTGTTACTGGTTTAAGAGAGTGAAGTTTATAGCAATTTGCAAAATTTGGAGATTAGTGACAAACTAACCAGTTAGACTACATACAGACAAGCTTTCATTTTAGCTGTTAGTAACAGTTTGCCATGAGCTTAACCAGCGTGCTGTGCTTCGTGTTAAACATGTCATGAGACTGTGGACAACGTTTGAGCCAGCTTTGACATCTGCAGATATGAGTTTCTGAAGAGGGGCCTGCTGAGGTTAGATGTGCTGAATAATATCCATTTTCATATCAGAAAAAACACTGCATTAAACATTGTCTTAGCTCACTGAGCTGAGGTCAACAGGTAATATAACCAACCTGTGAGGTGGCTCACCCCCGTAAGATAAACACATAAATGATCCCTGATAGAACCGATAATTAAAGGCACATCAGTGACAGGGAATGCTATTAAAACTAAACTATAAACTGGTGACATTAACTGCAAAAGAAGATTTTTATTGATACATTTCAGGTAGAATTTAGTTTTCAATAAGGAAAATGCTGTAAGAAACCTGAATTTGTTGCAACAAATTTAAAATAAAAGCTTTTATGCTAATTATTTTCTGTGATAATATTTTTCAGAGCTCATCATCTGTGACAGCTCTTGGCTCTCCTGACTGTAACCTCCCTGTGGCAGCTTCTCACAGACTCAATCAACTCCTCTTCCCCTCCCCCCTCAGACACACACACACAGACACACACACACAGAGACCCCCTTCCAAAAACCCATCAAAGAGTAATACAATGGCTCCATCTGTAGGATAAAGTAGAGAGTCGCAACAGGAAGTTACCCCAAAATCTGAGGTTTCAAACAGGAAGTTGGGTTTCCGAACTTTGACGGGCCAGAACCGGCACACGCTTCGACCCAAACTCACAATTTTCGGAGGACTTCTTCCAAAAATTGTCAAGGAGGGGCTGACAACATTTGAAGTGAATCTGGTCACCCGTCTAGAAACTGGACATCACACTATAAAATATGTCATTTCCTGCTATAAATAGGTGGTGCTACAACAATTGTATGAATATTGACATATGGATGTGTGCAGATAGGTACCATTAACAATCCTGTAAAGTTTGATGCAGTTTGGACAAAGTATGGCCGAAATATAGCAAAAATAAAGCAACTTCCTGTTTCGTGGCGAGTAATCGAACTTTGAGGGGCCATAACTTCCACGCCCTTCAACAAAAACTCAAAATCTGCCGCAATTTAACATCGTCTATGTCTTAAGAACATACTATTAAGTTTTGAAGTCAATGGGATAATGCGTCTAGGACTAGTTCGCGTTCAAGCGACCCCTGGAAATGGCCAAAAACACACAATTTTTTCACCTTCCGGTCAAAATAAAAATACTTTCTGTTGGGTTTAGAATATGGCTCCAAGAGACTTTTTGGTGCGTCATGGGATGTTACATATGTGTGCAGATTTTCAGATTTTTAGGCGCAACGGGCTTGAGGGGCTGTTCCGTTTAAAAATGTAGGTGGCGCTACCGAGGGCATTTTACCACGCCCATGCTCAAGACCCCTAAATTATTAAATTTTTCGCCGTGCCTGACGCGTCTGCAAATTTTGGTAAGTTTTCACGCATGTTAAGGCCCTCAAAAAGCCGATCTAAGAGGCGGAAAAAGAAGAAAAAAAATAATAATAATAATAATTAAAGCTGCGAGCAGCGTTGAACGGGCCCTCGCACCCGGCGCCCGTCGGGGGAGCGGCGACCGCGGGACCCCGGCAACCGCGGGGTCAACGCAGGTCGCAGGGCACACGCTGGCGTAACAGTTCACACTTCCGAGATGTAAAAATTTAAAATAAAAGCTTTTATGCTAATTATTTTCTGTGATAATATTTTTCAGAGCTCATCATCTGTGACAGCTCATGGCTCTCCTGACTGTAACCTCTCTGTGGCAGCTTCTCACAGACTCAATCAACTCCTCTTCCCCTCCCCCCTCAAACACAAACACAAACACACACACACACACAGATACCCCCTCCCAAAAGGAGATAAAACTCAGTTTTAACTTGAGTTTACAAGCTTTGAGCTTTGAGCAAAAGCATTTTTTTGCAAGTTCTGTTATTGGGTGCATATATAAATCATTTATGCTTAAACAAGGGTTATAATGAAGTTATTTGAACAGTGAATATCTCATCTGCCTAAAGTCAGGGCGAAGCCACTAACCAGCTGTAGGGATGGGTATCATTAGGATTTTATCTTTATCCATACAGACTCCTATCAGTCCAGCTCAGACTGTTACTGGTTTAAGAGAGTGAAGTTTATAGCAATTTGCCAAATTTGGAGATTAGTGACAAACTAACCAGTTAGACTACATACAGACAAGCTTTCATTTTAGCTGTTAGTAACAGTTTGCCATGAGCTTAACCAGCGTGCTGTGCTTCGTGTTAAACATGTCATGAGACTGTGGACAACGCTGAAAATATTACTTTACTAACTACTGGCCGAACAGGCGCTTTTACAAAGAAAAGGTAAAGGCCAGCAGCTTTTACTTTTCAATGCACTTGTCGTCAACTTGAGTGGCTTATATTCAGCTGGTTCACCTCGACGCCGGTGGACCTAGTGCACTTTTCCTGTCGCCGTACACTGAGTAACACGAAAAAAATCAGCTGACCCCGTGTGAAATTTCCTAACTGATCAAAACCAAACTGTAAAGACAGCATCAATCCACGCTCAGCTTTGGTCAAGGGGAGACATATGGTAAGATTACATGAATTCATGTAATCTTCTTTGAGGCTACAATTTCAGACTTAACTAAGTCATTCACTAGTGTCTTGGCAGCGTTTATGGGTTCTTTAGACAGGTCTCTCACTGGTTTTCTTTCCAGGGTCATTGAAATCTTTGGCTTCCTACCTCTGCCAGGCTTGTTCTGCACAGTGTGGCTCTCCTTGAATTTCTCGGTGACGTTTCTCATTTGAGTTCTTGACGCTTGGAAATACTGTTATAACTTTGTATATCCTTCTCCTGCTTCCTGAGCATCGACAATTCTTCAAGTCTACAGTGATTTCCTTAGTTTTTGGCATGATGCTTTCTCAAGTGACAGCTCAAATCTTAACTGAAGTTTTTATACCGCGTGTAAAGCAGCTCTTGGCTCTCCTGACTGTAACCTCTCTGTGGCAGCTTCTCACAGACTCAATCAACTCCTCTTCCCCTCCCCCCTCAAACACAAACACAAACACACACACACACACACACACACACACACAGAGACCCCCTTCCAAAAACCCATCAAAGAGTAATACAATGGCTCCATCTATAGGATAAAGTAGAGAGTCGCAACAGGAAGTTACCCCAAAATCTGAGGTTTCAAACAGGAAGTTGGGTTTCTGAACTTTGACGGGCCAGAACCGGCACACGCTTCGACCAAAACTCACAATTTTCGGAGCCAGTCTTCCAAAAAATCCTCAAGGAGGGGCTGACAACATTTGAAGTGAATCTGGTCACCCGTCTAGAAACTGGACATCACACTATAAAATATGTCATTTCCTGCTATAAATAGGTGGCGCTACAACAATTGTATGAATATTGACATATGGATGTGTGCAGATAGGTACCATTAACAATCCTGTAAAGTTTGATGCAGTTTGGACAAAGTATGGCCGAAATATAGCAAATATAAAGCAACTTCCTGTTTCGTTGCGAGTAATCGAACTTTGAGGGGCCATAACTTCCACGCCCTTCAATGAAAAGTCCGAAACTTTTGCAATTTAACTTCGTCTATGTCTTAAGAACAAATTATCAAATTTTGAAGTCAATCGGATAATGCGTCTAGGACTAGTTCGCGTTCAAGCGACCCCTGGAAATGGCCAAAAACACACAATTTTTTCACCTTCCGGTCAAAATAAAAATACTTTCTGTTGGGTTTAGAATATGGCTCCAAGAGACTTTTTGGTGCGTCATGGGATGTTACATATGTGTGCAGATTTTCAGATTTTTAGGCGCAACGGGCTTGAGGGGCTGTTCCGTTTAAAAATGTAGGTGGCGCTACCGAGGCCATTTTGCCACACCCATGCTCAAGACCCCTAAATTATTAAATTTTTCGCCGTGCCTGACGCGTCTGCAAATTTTCAGGAGTTTTGACGCATGTTAAGGCCTTCAAAAAGGCGATCAAAGAGGCGGAAAAAGAAGAAAAAAAATAATAATAATAATAATAATAATAAACCGAACGAAAACAAGAGGGTCCTTGCAACTCGTTGCATGGCCCCGTTGGGCCCACGCAACTCGTTGCTCGGGCCCTAATAATTAAAGCTGCGAGCAGCGTTGAACGGGCCCTCGCACCTGGCGCCCGTCGGGGGAGCGGCAACCGCGGGACCCGG
>NW_026115645.1:0-45667 GCF_001640805.2 Lates calcarifer | reverse complement strand
ATCTCCGTCTACCACCTCCTGCAGGTACACTCACACCTGTCAGCCAGACCGCATCAAAATCTCCAGCTGACAGGAGCCAGTTAGCTGCTCCAACCTGCAGTGGTGCTGCTCCTCTCTCCTGTGGTGTTGGTTTTAATGAGCCTCTCAGCATATTAACCATCCTGCTCGTTACAGTAGCTTGTGAGTGAATGTTGCAGTAAAGCTGATGTGTTTTCCAGTCGCTCCATCCTCTGGATCCATCCAGGCTGTTTGGATGGCAGGCAGCAAACACCCTCAACTCCACCGGTAAGCTCCAAAGATTTAAAACATTCTGATGCATGTGTAACTCTGTTTTTATCAAACTAATGAAGTGTATTTGCTGCATTAACCTGTGTAGCTTTGTTAAAGTGATAGCAGCAGCTGAAGAAGTAGCCTGTGGTAACCAGTAAAAAAACTGAAGTAGATGAAGTAGAAGTTGTAGTAACAGAGGTATAATACATTTTCTTGTCGCTTCTTTCTCCACAGAGACGACGGAGCTGCCTCATTTCTCCAGCCCTCACCTGGTCAACAGGTTCGCTCTGGTGGAGAACCTGGACTTCCTGTACTACCTCCGTCACGGCCGACCGTCCTTCGCCTACGCCACCTTCCTGGTCCAGCAGCTGAGCAGCTGCAGCGACGTGAAGCTGCTGTGAGTGCGACACATCTAACTACAGCTGTCCAGGTGTGGTCGGGTCCAGTGAGATGACTGAGGTGTGTGTTGTAGTTTGCAGGCAGGTCGGGCAGCAGGTGTACAGGTTGGCCCTGCAGAGTTTCAAACCCGCCGTCTGTGGCGTCCGCGGCCGTTTGCTTCTGCGAGCTGCTGGGAGTCTGCAGCCTCAAACTGAGGGTCGACGTCAGAGCCATGCAACGCCATCTCTGCCAGCACTGGAACCAGCCACAACACACACACTGCTCCCTACACAGCATCTACACACTCTGGGTAAACACAACACACACACTGCTCCTACACAGCATCTACACACTCTGGGGTAAACACAACACACACACTGCTCCTACACAGCATCTACACACTCTGGGTAAACACACTGATGTGTCTTGTTTCAGTGTTTAAAGGGGTGAAGCTGGCAGAGGCGGAGCCTGGAGCAGCAGAGGAGCTGATTGGCTGCCTGGAGGCTGCAGTGACGGACAGTCTGGAGCAGAAGGGCATCAGCAGGTGATGAGCAGAACAAAATTTCCACGTGCATCCCAGTGAGATCTTGATGGTGGACTGATGGTCATGTACTGACTGTGTGTGTTTTAGCATCTTGACTCAATATTACTCTCAAATATTGTTATTGATCAAACTCAGCAGCAAAAGAAAAGTCTCATGTCTGTTGTTGAAAAAGAAAAAGATCCAAGGCTCTCCTCTGTGAAACGAGCTTTATTCACACGGCTTTAACTCTTTTGCCTGGAGAGGTTTTTTCTTCTTTATGTTTTCCTCACCAAAGAGCTGCGTCACCGCACTTTGAACGTCTGAGCACAGACTCTTTTATTGTTAAGCAGCCTGAACTGCAGCGTCTAAAAGAGGGAAGAGTTTCTTCACTTGTCCAGAAGTGATAACTGTGTGGTGTGTGTGTGTGTGTGTATCAGGTCGTCCTACGAGGCGGCTCAGGAGTGGGCGTTACCTGTTCAGTTCTGTCAGCTCCACAGTCTGAAGCTCAGCTCTGTTTACCCCGCCCACTGCGCCCAGGACGGACAGTTCATCCACTTCCTGTTGTTTGTCCAGCTGCACAACTTCCCGCCGCAGCAGGTGAACACACAACAGCTGGTCAGACACTGCTACTGCAGTCTGTCTCATGTGAGCTCCTGTCTCTGACCATATTTGGTTCTTCCTCCAGGTGAGGTCCCTGGTGGCTCTGTTTGGCCCCGCCCTGCAGGCCCACCTGAGTCTGGCGTTTCAGGACCTGCAGGTGTACAGTCAGAGGAGGAGCTGTGGCTCTGAGGAGCAGCTGCAGTCTCTGAGCACAGAGGCGACTCCTGGGAGTCCGGAGGAGCACCCCAGGGAGCTGTTCCAGGTCCTCCTGCAGAGCCAGGAGGAGGCGTCGCCCTGCAGGTACCTGCTGCAGGAGGCTCTGCTGCAGCGCTGCCCGACGCTGGCCGTACTGGCTGCCTGTCAACAGGTAAACTGACAGCTGACGACTGCAGGGGGCGCCGTTCCACTGTGCTTTAAATACAGATCACCTGGTTCACGCCGTCATCCAACCTGTTTGATTGACAGGGGGTGGAGCTGCTGCCCTGCCTGTGTGTGTGGGTGTTGACCTCCGTCGATGACATCACAGTGGGAGAAGCCACCTCCCACCTGGTCGAAGCCCCCCAGCACCACGAGTGGACCCTGCACGACCTGTCAATCATCTGGAGGACGCTGCTGGGGCGGGGCTGCATCAGGCCCCTCCTACGAGGGTTCGAGCTCTTCCAGAGGGTAAAAAGAGATCGTCTGTGATCGTAGAGTGGGTTTTTACTTATTCAGGTCAGGACAGGATTATACACACTGAGTTAGAGCTCCTTCCTTAATACTGTAGTAAATACAGTGTTTCCTCACTGCGGTCTTTGCCAGGACAAATCTGCTTTTCTAAGAGAATATTTGACGTCTTTTAAAAGTAACAAAGGCAGAAGTTTGTTCTGTTTCCTCCTTGACTGGACTCCTGAGATCAGAACTATAATATTCAGATGATAAATTCCAGTTATCAGAGCAAGATGACTTTATTAGACTGATTTTAAAAACGAGTCAGTGCTACAGGTGTGTCTGGTTCCTGTTGGTGTCTCAGGACTGTCCTCTGGTGCTGGTGCTGAGGATGTTCGAGCTGTGTTGCGACTACAGGAACTTCTCTGAGGCCAAAGCGAAGCTGCTGGACTTCCAGAGGATGCTCATCGCTGTGAGTCAGCATGCACTTTAAACCTGCCTGAGGCTCATAGACACATATTTAACACTTTGACTTGTCGTGTCTGAATCCAAATAGAAATGTTCAGTACTGACTCTGCCAACATGTAAAAGCTAAGAGAAGCTTCAGAGGTGAGTCTGAAGGCAGCGTTCATCCTCTTTAATCTCTCTCTCTTTACTGATCTAGCTGAGGAACGGGAGTCCAGTGCCCTCTGGTGGACTCCCTCTGCAGTGGGTGGAGAGCCAGGCCTCGGTGCTGCTCCTCACCATGCTGCAGCACTGCTCCTCCCAGTACGACCTCCACCGCCTGCTGCAGCTTCTGGCCGACGTCGACAAACTCCTCAAATCCAACGGTGAGATGGAAGATCCTGTCACCTCGGAAACCAAATCAAAACCTATCAGAATCTGTGCATTAGTTCGTATCTGCTCTGCGTAGGTCCGGACTTCAGGAAGCTCAGTCAGTTCAGTCAGTTGCTGCAGGGGTCAGAGGTCAGCGTGTCTCCCAGGCTGCTGCAGTGCACTTCTCCCTCCGTCCAGCAGGAGGAGTTCCAGGCCGCCGTGGACGCTCTGCAGGCCAGAGGGCGCTACAGCCAGGCCAGAGAGGTCGCCCTGCTGGCCGGCCTGTCCGTCCACCGCCTGCTGCTTAGCCAGGTCTGATTCAGCAGCAGTCTCCATCACTTCTCCTTGTAAACCTGCTTTTAATGCGAAAGATTTCGACAGTATTTCTTCTCTTTCATGCAGCTGCTTCAGGAAGCAAACGCCCAGAAGTCTAAGACACAGTGGAGGAGGTTGGAGACCCGAGTCAGTTTCTGGAGGAAATGTCAGGAGCAGCTGAAGGCTGACAGCACTGATCCAGAATCAGCCTCTCAGTTCTTCCTGTCACAGGCCGAGGCAGACGACTCCGCTGCTGCCGAGGCTCAGACCGAGCTGCTGGACGTCCAGGAGCGCTGCCTGCTGCTCGGCCTCGCCGCTCACTGGCTATCCCAGCTCAGCCCGGCTCCCGTGGACCAGCTGGAGAGCCTGGAGAAAAAGCTGTGGGTCAGCCGGGTCCGACGACACATCCTCACCGTCGCCATGGAGAAGGAGAGCGTTTTCAACCTGCCGCCGCCCGCCGCCACGCCTGAAATGAACACATACGAAGGGCTCATGAAGGAGTTCTCCTTCTCTAACATATCGGCTCTGAACACAGAGCGGTGCCTCAGTCTGGACGGACTCCCAGCTCCCTCTGAGGAGCAGGAGGAGCTGGGTGTCACCTCAGGGCTGAGTCCAGAGGAGAGGAGGGTTCTGGCTGCACTCATCGGTCAGTTATTAGATGATGGCAGCATCCACGAAGCCAGCCGCGTCTGCCGCTATTTCTCCCTGCATCACCCGGACATGAGGGTGGTGCTGCGCTGCCGGGGTCTGGCGTCCGGAGAACTCAGCCTGGAACCGCAGGAAGAAGCATCAGAAGCTCTGCAGAGGAAGAGCTTTACCACCTGTACGCTTCAGTTCCTTTCAGTTTCAGCTCCAGTCCTTTAGTGAAACATATTTTGGTACAGTTCTTTGTCTCTGTCTCTCTGATCCAGCTCCCTCACTGAGCAGCCTGTCCTCGTTCATCATGCTCCCCGGCCCCGAGGACGAGGTCGCCGTCCAGCTCCAGAACCTGGTGGATCAGTGTCGCCACGGCAGCAACTACTGTAAACAAGTCCTCAGCCTCTACCAGCTCTCCAAGGTAGAGATCGCACATTGTCAGGAGAGACGAGGCTGCTGTGGTGTGTTTATTTGTAACGTTGACCCTGTCCTGTCCAGGAGCTGCAGAGCTCCTTCAGTCAGATCTGCGGGGAGGAGCCTCGCTCCGTGTTGGAGATGCTGCTGCTGTCGGATCAGCCCGAGCGCTTCAGAAAGGCTCAGGCCTTCATCAGAGCTCAGGGTCTCTCTGCAGACACCGTGGCCGAGCTGGTCTCCTCCGCTGTGGTCCAGGCGCTGCTGGCCTCCACCCAGGAGCTCCAGCCTGGTGAGAGCAGGGCTGGGCTGAATATTGGAGGTGAAATGTCTCCAATCTGAAAATGTCTGATGGCAGCTGCGAGAAAGTTTTTTAGAATTTCTGATTTAGTTTTTTGTCTGAAGTCTGTTTAAACCCCCTGCACACTGCCAGAGACACACATACTTCTGTTTAATCAATCATCAATGTATCCACTTATTTTTACCATTTGTTTAATTTATATTCATGTTTTTTTTTTACCTCAAATATTAAAATTTCAAGATACTGGGACAAAAATACACAAGAACCCACCTTAAATCAAATGGAGATTCAACATTAGAGTGTGTCTAAATCTAAAGTGTGTGTGTGTTTCTAACCCAGCAGAGAAGCAGGTGTTCAGGCCGTCAGAGGGGCGGGACTCCCTGATCCAGCTGATCAAACTGTGTGACGACCCGAACCTGGTGGGAGTCAAACTGCTGGAGAACCTCAACGCTGTTCCACTAAGAGACCTGAGCTGCAGTACGACTCACACACACACACACACACACTTTATTAACACTGGAAATATCCAACTTATCCACAGAGACCAGTGTTAAGCTGCTTTAAATGTTGGTTTCTGCTTCCTTCCTTTCTCGTAGTCGTGGAGTCGCTGATCGTGGCTCACGACTGTTTCAGCCTCACCTGTAACATGGAGGGGATTGTCAGGGTGCTCCAAGCCGCCCGTCACCTCAGCCACACCTACCTGGCCCCAGGAGAGCACTACAGCCTGCTGGTAAGCCCCGCCCACTCACCTACAAGACAGAAACGGCTGTTATTGTTCTACACACCTGCCTCAGACCCTCATTCCTCTGAGAAGTACATAAAGTCACTTGACGTAACAAACCTTTGTGTGTGTGTAGGTGCGTCTGCTGACAGGTATCGGCAGGTATAATGAGATGACGTACGTCTTCGACCTGCTGCATCAGAACCACCGGTTTGAGATGCTGCTGAGGAAGAAGGTGGACACGGACAGAGGACAGGTGGAATTGAAAAAAATAGAAATTAACAGCACGCTGGATACCAAAACTTTACTCTGTTACTTTGCTGTTTTTTTCAGTTGGTGTTAAGCTGCTGTCACTTAAACTTCACATTTCCTGCAAAACTGTTGCTTAACAACAACTAAAAGTGGCAAATAAGCAGTAACTCAGTAACTCCTGCTGATTCCATGTTGACCTGATCGTAATGTACAATCGTCGTTCCCTCCCGTTGCAGAGCTCCAGTCTGAAGACGGCTCTGCTGGATTACATTAAACGCTGCCTCCCCGCAGACAGCGAGAAACACAACATGGTGGCGCTGTGTTTCAGCATGAGGAGGGAGATCGGAGAAAACCACGAGATGGCCGCCAGGACTCAGCTGAAGATCATCGAGTCTCAGGCCTGGGGTGAGCCAGGAGAACTCACCAAAAACTGAGTGTACTTCTTTATCTGGTTTTCTCCCAGCATACTGTTGTTGACCTCGAGATGTTCTGACTTGTCTCTAAACAGTCGTCAATCCTGAGCTGAAGAGTTCGTTGGTCAAAGTGTTGGCTCTGCTAAAGGATGCTGCAGAGAGCTTCTCTAAGGTACCTGAGCTCCTGTCTTCTTCTGTTTGTACCTGTAAGACCCTAACGAGAGAGATTAACTCTGTGTGTGTGTTTCCAGGACTCATGTGTGCGTCAGGCGAGTCGCTGTGTGCGGACGGCTAAGCTAGTTGCTCTTCAACTCCACTTCCTGAACCAGGGATCAGACCTGCGTGTCATCAACCTGCGACCTGCAGAGCTGCTGAACACCGTCGTAACGCTGCCACGATGTTACCAGGTCTGTTGCTGTTACAGTACCTGTGTTCCTCCAAGATCTTTGGCTTAATAGAGAACTCGTGATGTGCTTAGGTCATAATCCTGTTTAAAGGTGCTATATGAAAGTTTTTGCTGTCACTACATAGCTAACGTTAGCATTAACGGTCTAGAGGAAATGTTGCAAGTTCAGCATCAAACTTTACTCCCTTTCTCACCAAGAGTCTGCTTCAGGGTGAAGACGTAGCATTCCTCAGAGCACGTATTCTAACCTCTTATCTTGTGAACATGATGATGGCTGAAGCTCTTGCTAAGTAAATAGCTGCTAATGCTAACGTTGGCTATGTAGCGATAGCAAAAAACTTGTATATGGCACCTTTAAAATCAGCCACATTTTGAGCTTTTGAACAAGTTTTTCTTGTAGAGCTGAAACAAAAACTCAATTAATTAAAATTAATTTGTAACTACACTGATAATAATTTAAGTCATTTTACAGGCAAAAATACCAAATATTTCTCAATTCTTCCTAGCTGTGAGGATTTGCTGCTTTTCTGGTTGTTGTCTGATTGTTACAGTAGACTCAGTATCTTTGCTTCTTGGACTGTCGGCCATGCTACAGGGCAGCATTTTAACATTAATTATTTGAATTTTATCTTGGAAAAGTGAGTGTGAGTCGATTAAAGAGCCAGGAATGTGTGTTAAAGTGAGGTGAGAGGTGAGCCTCAGACGTCTACAACCACACAGACAGAAGATTGAATCTACTGTTTCCTGTCTCAGGTGTTTGTGGTGTCGGAGGCGTACAGCTACAGTCCAGACTGGGCAGAGATTTTATACCAGAAGGTGATCCTGAAAGGAGACTTCACTTACCTGGAGGAGTTCAAACACCACCGCCCGCTGACCTCCAGCCTGTTTGAGGACATTTTCAAGAAGTAAGACCGCGTGAAACAAAACGGTGTTAACCCATCAGAGGCTGCGACACAAGCTGTCAGTAAATGACCTGAGACCATGTGATGTCTTGGCCTCATCTCACCTTTGTGTGCTGTGTTGTTGTTTCAGACTGGACGGCGCTCCCAGCAGCATCACTCCAAACGTGAAGCGCCTGCTGACGCACTGCGATGACGTGTACAGCCGCTACAGGCTGGCCTACCAGCAGAATCTGTACGACGTTACCAAAACGATGCTGCAGGACGCCAAAACCTCCAACTACCTGAACGACAGACTCGCCAGCTGATCAACGGACTCACTGACTAACTGGTTTACTAACTAACTGGCTGACTGACAGCTAATGAAGACAACAGAGCCAATCACAAATAACTGTCAATGTACAACACTTATTTATAAAAAACTAAAGAAACAAGAAAAACTTGTCTTTTCTAACTGTTCTTTCAAATGAACTGAATAGAATAAATTTATACTAATAAATGAAAAAGACAAATGAAACACTGCAGACTTACTTTCCCAGAAACGTTGTCGTCACTGCCAATGACTAAACAAAGTCTTCGTAATGTGATATAACAACTGTACAGAGATGAAAATGTAAATTAAAGACTCTTTCTAAACTGTTCTGTATCGATATATAAGATTGGAACTTTTGCTTTTATGAGATACAGCAGAGCCACGGATGTCGATAGAACTTAAACTTCAGTGCCCTATTTACTGCTCTAAGCTTTAAAGGTGCTATATATAGGTTTTTGCTATGCTACATAGCCAACGTTAGCATTAACAGCTGTTTACTCACTAAGAGCTTCAGTCATTGTTGTGTTCACAAGACTTAAGGTTAGAATATATCCTTTGGTAGCACTACGTCATCATTCTTTCATGTTGGACTGAATTTATACTGGATGCTGCTGTGACTCACTAAAGTGACGTGGAATTACAGGACGCGATGGGCTGGAGCTAGCTGGTTAGCATGCTAACTAAACTAGAAGAAAAGCGGTGATAGAAATAGAGGCAAAACAAGAGCTAACACTGGCATTGTTTGATGCTAAACACACAGTGTTTCAGTAAACAGCTGCTAATGTTGTGTATAGGACCTTTCAGGAGACTTTGAAGGTTATTATATCATCCAGAAAACTGAGTTATGACTGCAATCCATTTCCAAACCCACACCCAAATCAGCATCCCTCAATGCTTTCTGACTGTGAGAAGCTGTCAGCTCCAAGGCCACTGGTTCCTAACGAAGACTTACATTTTTAAAAACACCTCACAAATACATAGTTTCACTTCTAAAAGGGTTTTTGGTCATTGCCTAAAATAAACAGGAGGAAATACAGAACTTATTGGGGACTATTATCAACAGTGCAACAGAGGCTCACTGGTAGTTTTTGGAAACTCTTTAAAGCTCTAAGGCTCAGAAGAACACACACAACACTAATACTAGTAGGAGACATTTAGCATTGGTTTGAGTTTACACATGGGATTTGATGACAAGAAGAAAATGTAGAATATCATCAGACTTGTACTTTAACTGCTTTAATTTTCAGTGTTACAGACTGATGTGAGATGGAAGGAGAAAAACTCTCTTTAATGCCACATGGAAAGATGCAATTCTCTGTTCCTCCACTAGATGGCAGTGCAGGCTCAGTGTCAGTGTTCCTGTTATCTCCGCTCTCTTTATGTCTTTCAGTGTTTCAGCTCGTTGATTTGGACTTTTCAGGTTTTTACAGTGAATTCACTAAAACCATGATCTACAGCTCAGTGTTAGAGTTCATCACAGCTCTGTTTTCATCTCTCCACATCTCTTTCTTTTTCTACTGGGTGTAGAATATCTTCATCAGCTTTTGTTTCATTTCCTTCAGCCATCAACCAGATTTTCTGGAGCTTTAATTTGCTGAACCTTGCAGATGCTCAGCCATTATGTTGTGTTTTGTTTTCTGTTTTTGCTCAGTACCGCTGTAGGCAGTGCTGGTAATAATCTGCAGAGTGTGCTGAGCCGAGGATGCTGGGAATCATCCTGGAATTAAACCCATCTGTCTCTGGACGCTGTGCACGTGACAATATTACTGTCATCAGGTAAACACACAACTGCACACATGATGTTTTCAATGACAACCATGCATTATTATGTTTACAGGTTTCACAGAGGAATCAGACCAACATGCTCTCCACATACTCCCCCCTCCCTCTCTGTGAGCCGCCTGTTTATCATCAGTAATGTCTAATGGAGGCAGTCATTAAGAAAACGATCTCATTATTCAGCTCTAATTAGTAAATTAATCATTAGTTTATATCATGCTCAGTGGAGCAGAGGAGAGAGTTCACTCTGGAGATTCAGCTCAGATTTACTTGTTTATTCAAAGTTTTTTACCCAGTAAATTACATCATGATGCTTTGACCTTGACAAGGACACTGATGGTTTTAATCTGAAGAGATAGAGTGAAAATTAAATGAAAGATGCTGCACAACAGCTCAGCACCGGTTTTAAGAGCCTGGGCCACAGATAATATCAGGTCCAGGACTTGTAATAGACTTTATTAGTTTTTAGTGCCACTAATAAGATCAACAGCCAAAGCTGGGGGAGCTCTAGTGTTAAAGGCACTTTTCTTTTTTCAAGGAGTGTGGGTGCAGCAGACAGTGTTCAGTGTACAACAACTCAGCTATTTGCTTGGTTTCAGTTTAGGGGCGGGGGGCAACAGAAAGTTAATTTGACAGATCAGGAGCAGGATAGTGAAGGTGGAGTCTGGCTGAGTGTGGCTTAGACTTAGACTTAGACGGACTTTATTGATCCCTTTGGGATGACTTCCTCTGGGAAATTACGTAGTTTTTTTTTTTTTTTTTTTTACTACTCCTGTGACTGACTCATGCTCCTGTTCTCACAGTGTTAATGGTTTCCCTCTCAGACACACTGGTCCTGAAGATGGTTGATTTTGTGGAAGAAAAACAAGACAGAACAGAGTCTCCAGGATCCAGCCGTCTGTCTCTGAGGAGTGACTGGTCCAAGAGACTTCCTGTGGTCTTCAGTAATGAACCTGGACCCTCAGACACACAGTAAGAGAACTTCTCAAAACCTGTGAACCTGACTGCTGTGGTTGCTTGTCTCTTGTGAAATTATCTGAACAAAGAACATTTGAACTTATTTCTTTTACATACTTTTTAGGTTAAAAGATGTCAGTAATTAAAGGAAAAGCAGCTCCAGATGAAGGGAGCACTGTTTTAGTCAACCTTGAAAAAACTGGGATCTAACCAAGTTTTCAACACATCGTCTGCAGACTAAACTGAGCCTTTTTAAGAGATGAAACCTGGCTCATAAAACCATGATAAAAGAGGAAGACACACCTTTTTCAGCAGTCAGATAAAAGTGGTTGTTTGAATACATAACAAAAGCAAATGGAGTGTTTATGTTTATTCAGTAGGAACCATTGGAGCTGAGAGCCACAGACAGAGGAGGGAAAGTGTTGAGAGACGGATTAACACACTCTTGGTTTGGTCTTTTCATTGGGTCTGCCATCAAAAGATAAATATTGAATAACACCGGCCCTTTAATTACCTACAAGACTGCCTTTACCATCACAGATATTTATGCAAATGTCTCTGCCCCAAACTGTCAATGCTGCAGATCTGTGATCTGTGTGGTTTTCTGGAGAATCCAGACTGTAAAATGGAGACTCTGAGGTAAGACACAATTTTTTAGTGATGTTAATATGATGTGAGGGTTGTGTTGAAACTAAACTGCTGATATTACACTGGTCGACACTTGAGCTAAGAAGAAATTCCCTCATTGCCTTAACTCAGGAACAGGAGGGGAGGTTGTGGCCATGTTTCCTGCAACTTGATTGGTTAGCGGAAACAAGTGCAATGCTAGTTTAGATGTGTTTGGCTGCACAACATGAGTTTGAATAGATGGAGCCACTGGTGGAGGTGGCAGATTCGAGAGGTGAGAGCATGTTGTCATTAATGTTGATGAGAGCTCTTTTTCACTTTTTGTATTTCACTGTTTTAAACCTGCATCCTGTTGGTTCAGGTGTTGGAGTTTCCATTTTCTAACCTTCTACATTCTAAACCTTCTTCAGCTCTGAACAGAAACAATGGAGCAGGAACGTTGTCTTCTAAAGGCACATGTTTCATTCTTTATTCAGACTGAGCTCCTGCAGTTTGTCAGAGACCAGCTGTGCTTCTCTGGCCTCAGCTCTGAAGTCCAACCCCTCCTATCTGAGAAAGCTGGACCTGTGGGGAAACAACCTGCAGGATTCAGACCTGAAGGAGCTGTGTGATCTTGTGGAGAGTCCAGACTGTCGACTGGAGACTCTGAGGTCAGTAGAGGGTTGGAGTCAGCCAATGCTGCTTGGTTAGTTTCAGAGCAAAGGTCCAGATTCCTGTGATCTTCCAACCTTCTCAGTGAGAGGAGAATGATGACGGAGTTGATGTGAAGACGACCGTTGTTGTTGTGTCCATTTTCCACAGAAAATAAAGCTGGATTATAAGAGTAGAGACAGTGGTCCTCATTCATCAAACTGTGGAATCTGATCTGTTTATCTGTCATTTGTTTCATGCAGATATGTTTAGTGACAGCCTCCACCTGTTCTCTGTCTTCTTCCCTCAACAGGTGGAAGTGATGAGCTGTATCCTGAAGATCCAGAGAGGCTGAAGCAACAGCTTGTTACTGGGAGGTCGAGTAGAGAGGAGATGATGAATCATGACAGAAGTCATTTCACTGCACTTTTCATGTAGAGCAGATATAGACTGTGCCTGTTCATAACGTCCATCTGAAGTGAATCTGAAGCTTCAGCAGAGTTAGAAAACCAGCGTTTCAGTTTCAAAGATTTTTTTACTTTAACTTTGGAAGATTTGTTGAACCCTCATGTTGTCTTCAGCCTTTGAATGTATTATTGTACATGAGGAACACATTGTTTCTATATCTTCCATTAAATTAGCATTAGTGAGGAATAATTATAAAGACTAAGAACTCTTTCAGTGTGTTTAGGGGCGTGTGAATGTTGATATAAGATTAGATGTTGATATTGATTTAATTAATCACTTATTACCTATACTTTACAGATGGGTGATAATTTAATAGAAAACAGTATGACAGTGCCTCCATACTTTTCTTAGGGCACAAGGGGTCACTGAATGGTTTAATGAGTTTGAAAATGATGTGAATCATATGGTATAACCTTCACAGTCCAGATCTCAACCCAGCTGAACACATATGGAAGATTTTGGACTGTTTGACAGTGCTCTCCACCACCACCAATCAAAACTCTGAATAAGGGAATATCTTTTGGAAGAATGATGTTCAATCCCTCCTGGTGAGACCTGGTGTCCCAAGACCTCACTAAGACACTGGTCTTTCCTTTAATTTGTCACCTATCTGTACTTACTATTCCTTACTGCTTTATCTTTGGTGTTTAGTTCTGATGTTTTATAGCAGAATAATTAACATATGTAAATTCATATTTCACAGCATTTATTATACACTCTTCTGTTCTTATTGCACTCCAACCTTTCTTAAACTGTACACTGTATTTCTGAGTAATACTGTTTCTGATATATGTGTGTGTGTGTGTGTGTGTATTGTATTTTTATTTAATTCTACTTTAGTACATACAGTATATAGTGTATTTTATAATATACAGTTCTGCAGATCTGCAGCTCTGCAGTTGTGGTTTTAATTGTAATTCTCTTGTTATCCACAGATTGCAGTAACATTACTATTTCACTCTCAAGTCAATAAAGTCTGTGTCTATCTACATATCTGTCTTTATCCTTATCTTTTGTATGCAGCCTCAGAGGTAAAATCTGACCCCTGAGTTTTTATCAGCTTTTTTTCTCGTCAGCTGGGCAGTCAGGAAACTGCTGTTATCGTCTGCAGGTCTGTATTTCCATCATGAACACTGGTTTTTTGTTGAGTGACTTTATGAAATGCCACACTACCTGCACTGTTTACGCTCTTACATACCAATACATGTCTACACCCCACTGTATCTGCCCAATGGTGTGTACATACACTGCTGTCTTTACTGTACATATCTGACTATGGTGTATACACACAGTATTTGGAGGGTTATTTTTAAAATGTATTTCTCTACAGTTTACAGAATACATACCCGTAAATGCAATTTGCAAAGTTAGAGTAAAGTAAGTAATGTGTCATTACATTATTATGTAACACTGCTTCAGACTTTACAGGTTGTGGTTCAGAGTCAGTGTCAGTATAAAACCAAGTGAGTCCCTTCGCTGGCTCCTGGTGTTTGATGACACCTAGTGGTCATGGAGAGAACAGGCTCAGATTGTTGTAGGTGTCTGGCAACATTATGGACAGGATTCCTACAGACAGAGCTTTTTTATTAGAGAGTGAGATCCTTTTTGTTTAACCATAAACATCAGTATATACCAGACTCCACTGATACAAACAGGAATTTTACCTCACAGAACAAGGGAGCTGTTTGAATACCTCTACCTCGATCAGTTCTTTGCCTAATATTATGTAGGTTTCCATTTCCTGACAGTGGTTTTATTGTTGTGGCTGGTCAGTGTTTCAGTCTTTAGCAGCAGTGCAGGTTTTATCTCTTTCATTTAGTCAATGCAGCTAAAAATATCAGGATTTGTTTTCCCTCCTCAGAAGAAGCCATTTGCTGCCGTTAATCCTTCTTCAGTATGAAGAACAACTCTCCACAGAACTGAAAAGAGAACTCATCACATGATGTAAGTTTTTTTTTTTTTTTTGGTTTGTTTGTTTTATCCTCATTTTTCTTCCTCCAGAGTCGAGTGTTTCTGTGTCAGAGCTGTACGTCTGTTCGCTGTCAGTCACTGGAGACTCACACAGGAAGTGAAATATTCTGGCAAAAGATGAAACATTCAGCTCTGCAGGAACAACTTACCAAACTTTTCCAAGGTAAAGAAGACGGAGAGGTGTTTCACTGTTTCAGGGATTAAGAAACCAAAGTGTCTCTGCAGTTCCACAAACTGCCACTAGATGGTGTCTCTAAAGGATTATTGGCTCTATAGACGTCCATTAAAAAGTGCCAAGACGTGCTCTAAATGTCTGATTTTACCTCCTCTAATGTATGTAGAAGAATGACTGTTACAGGGAGACTGTAATAGGGAGAATTTCTAAAGGACTTGAGCCACGACCCGTCCTGACTCTCTGCAGACCTATTTAAATATCAAACAGAAATTTGTAAAACTGTTGCTGTAACATCGTTCCCAGTCACTTAGATTCATATTTTAATAATGTGTTTGAGCTTGTTGGAGACGATATGTGTGTTTTGTGTCGATCTTGTGGTAGCAGGGTGTCTCTTTGAGCCCCAGCAGGTGTTGATGTCTTCGGTTTCGGCGGTGCAGGCAGCAGTAAAGTGTGAATGGGGTCTGGAGGTGTTTTCACACTTGGACTCACTGCAGAGGTTTTTTTTTTATTTTCCCCTTGACCTGAGGCTGTTTGTTCCTGAGAGAGTTTGGTTCGTTGAAGTGTGAAAAGGTGATAACACGTCCTGCTGTCATCCACATCTCAGAAAAATAAGAACAACGAGAAGTTTGCTTTTTCCACCTCACAGGAATAAAAGGAGTCTGTCTGCTATTAAAATAAAATGTGGAGCACTGTGCAGCTGTGGCAGAGGAACACTGTGAGCTCTCTGAGTTTGGTATAAGAAGAATAATGAGACAAATTAGAATATTGGCTTCCAGCAGCTTCAGTGCAAAAATGCTTGTGTCAGTGTTGGACTTCAGAGGAAACATCAAATAAATCAGCAGTTCATCCACCTTTTACAGCAGCACACTCACCCTCTCTCTCCTCAGTCTGCAGCTGCCGAACCTTCTCCTTTCAGATGTTTTTTGGGGGGAGGAGCATTTTCTTCTCCCTTTCTCCCCCTCAGAGCAAATCCTCCATTTATCCTCCTCCCTCTCTCTCCCTCTCTTTCTCTCTCTCTGGTGTTTTCCGCCGGTTCAGGAGGAATTCCACTCAGTTTCTCTTCTCTCTGCTGTGACTCGCGGCTGTTGAGGATGGACGCTCGGATCTTCACCCTGCACGTCCTGACGCTCTGCTGCCTCATCCACGGTAGGTTTAACACACACATTAACACACACACACCTCCTCTTTGCCTGTCCAGTGGTTTAGTTAGTTTTCTTTCTCTTGTTAACTCAATGAGCAGCAGAAATGGATAAGAATAATGATAATCAGTCCGTTTTCATGCAGCAGGTTAAAAAACCTTTGTGCAGAAATGGGAAATACAGCAAATTAATAGATGCAAAGGTTTAAGACAACCATTAAAAGGTCAAAAATTATTCAGGAGAGATTATTTCCAAAGCAAACTGTGACCAAAAGTCACAAGATGCAAATGTCACAGTCACGTTTTGATGGAACTAGGTTGAAATAATTTAAAAGGAAAGGTTATTAAATAAAAAAGTCTAAAGCTGCACTTAAACCTGTGCTGCTTTAAAGAGCTGCTTTATAAAGATGAGAGGTTTCTGAATGTCTCTTGTCTATCGCACAAAATGGACAAAATAACATGAACACAGCACGACAGTCTGTATCCCTGAATTATGATCGCTCTGCAGTTGGATCAGCATCTCTCTGCAACACATCAACACAGACTGAACTCAGGAAGAAGATATAATGAGATGAGGTCTTTAAAAAGCTCCAGTCGAAGCTCAGAAAATGTGTGGAACTCATGATGGAACTCTGACATTTCTGTTTGTTTCATGTGTTAATGTGAGAAAGGCTCCAGCCTCCTTCACCGGACCCTTCATGTACGTCATTTATTCCTGATCCCATTCCACTTCGTCACATTTTTGTTAGGAGACGTCAACTTTTGCATGAAAACTCAATTTGTTTTGTTTCAGATTTCCTCTAAGATGGATGGAAACACATATAAAGATGCGCAAGAAACAAAACACGATTCATTTTAAAATAGCCAAGCATACAGTCACCCGTTCAACAGAAAGACACAAAGGATGAAAAGACGACAGAACATTGAAAGCTAAAGGCAAATTTGGACTTTGGAAGTTGTTCGTAGCTGTACGTAGCCAGCAGGGCAGCGCTGCTTCTTCATCCTCAGATGACGAACTGAAGTCAGACTGGACGCATCAACATTTCAAGATAGCAAAAACTTACATATAGCACCTTTAAATCTTACATTACGCAGACAAATTTACAGACAAGCGAAAATCTACAGGACGTGACTGACACAGTGTCCATTACAATTGTCCTTTGCATTGTAACCTGCTTGTGTACATGACTACAGTGAGTACAGAAGGCCAGAATTGATCAGGAAGTCACTCTGCGTCAGTAAATCTAACACAGGACAGTTTGGGGTAATAACTGTCTCATCTCTTTTCCAAATCAGTGGCCTAGATAATTGGTTTAAACTAGAGATTTATGTAAAACCTGTGAGACAGTGACGACCTGATCTGTGCAGGGAAGAGTCGTTATAACTGGTCTAAACCCAGGTTTTTCTTTACATGTACAGATAAGTGTTGGTCGTCATGTCAAGGATTTGAAGCATGAGCCTTTTTTCTTGGATGACTTGTTGACTTTGCGCTGGAGGTTTTTTGGATGTGACTGTGTGTGTTGCTGCTCACTGTCCCTACTGTCTGGAGGGACATTTTGTAACCTGCTGCTTTGGTTTTACTGCTCACCACCATCTGTGTCTGATACTGAGGCCAGAATATCCAGAATTAGGGAATGAGGCCTGGTGGAGCTGAGGCTGAGCTACTCAACCAAACATGCTCCAAAACCCCATAACACTCATAATTACCCTTCAAATCCGTTAACTGGAACAGCAGAGTTCATCTGAGCGTCCAGCAGTTGGAGGGTTTTCCTCGGAGGCAGCATCTGACGGCTGTTAGACGAGCTGCTCCTGTTAAGGAGAGAACATTTTCTTTCTGGCCGAGAAGATTGACACCACTGTCATGTCTGTCTGTTAAATATGAGCAGCTGGTTAGCTTAGCTTAGCATAAAGACTGGAAACAGGGGGACTAAATCCACCTTTTTGTCTAATACAATGTGGTTTTTGAAAGCACAACACAACCTTTGTGTTCTATTATCTTGTTTGTCCGTGTAACAGTTTTTACAGAGCATGCACAAAAGCACACCTTGCAATAAAAAAGCAGAATGTGAACTAAATAATGAGGCATTTTAAGGAGGCACATAACAGCAATGAATGTTTAAGAACTGAGAGTGTGAAAGGTTCACACACACAGACTCGGTGCAACATTATATCCAGGCTTAAAGGAAGAAATTTATTTCAGACCTTTGTTATTGTTTCATTCGAGTCATTACCTGTGTTCACCCTCATTTTCTGGTTTTTAGTGTCTGATTGACACTAATTAACTCCCACCTGTTGTTCTAATCACCCAATCAGGACACAGCCCTGAGTGAGAGTTCATCTTTAGATTTGCCTGCGTAGTTCCCCGCTGTCTGTTTTGTGTCTGGAAGTTGAATTCAAACCTCACTCTGTTAAAGGGTTATCTTTTGGCTTTTTTCCAATTTGAGTCAAACTTTCTCTGATGGAACAAAATATAAGATAAAAACCCAGATCATCAGTCAGGTGAAGCTCAGAGCTGATATATGCTGTAAGTGTTTCAGCCCTGAGGTCGTATCTGTCTGTGGACGTAGACATCTGGAGTCTGATCACCGTCCTGCAGGCTTCAGACTGCAGATTATTCTTGTTTGCTCTGAATCAACGTGTTTTCTTAGAAAAAGAAGCACATGATACAACTTTAAACAGACATGACTGCTTTGTTTCACAGTGTTGATATTTTCTATAAATAGTCAGATTTTACTATGAACACTCAGGAATATTAAAGCTTAAAGTCAGACGTCTTATTATCTCCTCTGCTAAGAAGCAAACAAACAGACACTTCACACATCAGAGTCCAAACTAAAGGAGTGTGCTTCTTACATCACCTCCTTTAAAAGGATTAAACTCAAGATTTTAACTTTTATTTTCACCAACCGTCGGCTTTGCGTCGCTCAGCTGCACAGAGCAAAATGTTTTCAGTTTAACAAAGGGAATCAGGGACAAAACCAAAGCTGCTGTTTGCAGAGGATGGTCAGACAGATGTGGACACAGCAGATAAACTCAGTCAGACAGTTTGAGAAGGTTTTCTGTGTCACCAACGTGAACTGACTTTGCTCAGAGCTTCACTGGTTTTTAATATTTTGTAGGCTCCATATCTGACAGTGTTTCAACCTGTGCATTTCATATAGGAATCATTCTACTCCCTTTGAATAAACAAAAGTTACAGATTTGAATAAAAACGTAATTAAATTTAATTAATAAAACTTGTGGAATTTCATTTTCAGGAAATTTCCTTTCAGGTTTTAGGATTAGTTATCAACTGATCAGCCACAGTGTAGGTCGCCCTCGTGCTGCCAAAACAGCTCTGACCCGTCAAGACCTCTGGGGGTTTCCTGTGGTGTCTGGCACCAGGACATTGGATCTGGCTTGTTCTGGCAAAACACAAAAATCTAAATAAAAATCTAATTCCTAAAACTGTTTTTCTTCTACAAAAACACCTGAGTGCTCACATGAAACCAGCGGATCAACGTGTAGAGCGACACTAAAAGGGGACATGAATTCATGTCCTCAGTATTTCAAACGTCCTGACAGTGACCCTGAACACGGGGACAGGACTGACAAGTTGAGGGCTGTCGTTACTCTCCCCCTCCTCCCCCCTCAGTCAGCCGGGGCCTCGCCCAGCTCCTGTCAATCATCCTGACGAGCCGTCATCCCCGCTGAGGCTGATGTAACCGGTGTCCGTGAAGCCTTTTGAGGCCCTGTGTGACTCTGGGCCGTCTGAGATGAAAGGTGACAATCATGAGAGAAATCTTTGATCGTCGAGTTCCAGATCTCACATGTCCAACAAAGGATAGAGTCCAGAGGCTTCCAGCATGAAATAATAATCTAACATACACACAAGGCAGAGCGTTTGTGCGCTGGTTCACTGGTGATGTATGATGTACCGCACGTCCATCTGACACCAAGGTTTTATTGTTATTTATTATCAGTGCAGTGTCGTCCAAACGCACCTTCACTCCTCTGTTTGTTCCTGCTTCCTTCAGTTATTGTTGGAAACACACTAAGAAAACTGTCCCATCTTCAAATCCCTCATTAATGGAGCCTAGACCTTTTCTTCATGACTCCATGAACGAGATTTTCTCATTAAATGTGTCTCTGTCACAGAGTCTATGACTGAAGCTGGAGCAGCAGAGAGAGTTCACAGTTTATATCCAGAGACTCGCTGACATTACAAACAACAACGTTTCTCACTGTGAAGCAGAAGAGAGACGAGGCACGTTCACCGAACACCAACCATGGTTTTGGTATTTAGCCGAGTTCAGGCTGAAAATAGAATCTAATAGAAGCTGTTCTGTGTTGGTGTGCAGGCTCTCTGCAGGGTGCGTATCAGCGACGTCTCTACAAGGAGCTGATGAGGAACTACAACCCGTTAGAGCGACCGGTCAACAACGACTCCCACAGCCTCACGGTCCACTTCAGCTTCAGCCTGCTGCAGATCATGGACGTGGTGAGAACACACACTCACACACAAGCAGTGCACGTCGTGTGTTTAATCTACATTTGATTTGATTAGGGAAATGATTCAAAGAGTTTCCTGCTGCTGGTGGAGTCATGATGATTTCTGGAGTGAATGAAAAAAAAAACACAAACCAGGATCTGTCGATGCAGCAGAGTCAAAGATATCTACCCACAATGCAGCTTCACCAGCAACAGTCGCAGCCTGGAGATGATGAGGAGCTACAGAGGTGAAGGTTGAAACTAATGTTTATTTTCATTATCAGTTGTTATGTTTCTGAAATGTGGCGAGTGCCTGAGACCAGACGCCCAAAGATTTATTGTCTCATTTAAGGAGCTGAAACCAGACGATATCTGACCTTCACTGTTCTTGTTTTTAAAAATCAAGTGAACAGTTGTTAAATTAGCTGCAGTCGATCCTGAATCTCTGCAGCCAATGTCGAGCGTCTGCAGACTGCTCAGGATCGTTTCTCTGATCAGACGCTGCAGGATCGACGCTCATTACCGACCTCAGTGATGAACTCCACCGCTGTGTAGTCAGACATAAACACACACACATCAAGATGCACAACGTGAACTAAACAAACACAAGTCGCTCATTTGTAACTCGCACACATCTCACACCCACAAAACACTCACTCTGCCTCCTGCCAGGGACTGACAGCAGGAGACAACCCTCATCTTCACACACACAGCGTGTGACCACACACACACACACACACACACACACAGCCCATCATTAGACAGGTCAGAGTCCTGGGTGCAGCAGTTTTCACTCTGTGTCAGGGTCTTGTTTTGGTTCTTGTTTATAGAGACTGACAACACGCTGTTTACCCTCTGTGTGTGTGTGTGTGTGTGTGTGTGTGTGTGTGTGTGTGTGTGTGTGTGTGTGTGTGTGTGTGTGTGTGTGTTCTGTCCCCTCAGAGAATTTTAGGATAGCAACACACCAACCCAGAAAACTGATGGAGTCAGAGGTGACAATAAAATGATGATATCTGGCTTCACTAAACCGAACAACAATGAGACTACAGAGGTTGTCGGGGACGTTAACATGAAAACCCATCTACTCACCAGTCCACCTTTACAGCCTCGTTGTGTTTCTACTCACGCTCTTTCAAACTCTCACTAACTTTCTAAGAAGAAAGGCTTTTGTAGAAGAGCTCAGAGCTAAATGAAATGACCAGTTGGAAGCTTAGTGGTGGAGACGTTGACGTCATGTGACATTGGTTTATAGCCTAACATTAGCTTCTTACTTCAAACATCTGTTCATCTGTGGCTTTTTGTGGAGGGAACCAGGCTGATGCTAACTTCAGAAATACATCATCCCTTTAGTTCTGAGAGGTCTGAACGAAGCTGTGGATTGGAGAATCGTTCCATCTGATATTCACACAGCAGGACTGGATGGAAACACTAATTCAGTCAGATTTTCTTTTGCTGAATTTAAAGTTTAAAATTTAAAGTTCGTGTCACATTTGGACAGAAAACGTGTCTTGGATCTCGTTTCATCTTGACTCAGTCACATCATCTCTCATCTCATCTCGTTTCTGAGGTCACAGGTTACCTCTTCCTTCACCTCTGCCTCTCTCTGCATGCTGTTTGACAGTGGCTCTGCTGGAGGAACTAACTTGTTGTCATCCAGATTTTCCTCCCTGGTATCAGGCTGTCTGTGCAGTCTGTGCTGTTCAGCCTCTAGTCGAGAGATTTCACTTTAAATGTCCTCAAACAGCTCCGACAAAATGAGAGGAGCTTCAGTGTAACAGCTCAGAGAGAAAACAGCATCACTCCCCACAACAACACACTGATTCGTTAGAGGTAATTAAAGATTCTCTCGCTGCTCCACAGAACAAAATAATCATATTCTGTGGGGGCTCGATCGATATCAGTGACTCAGCCTGAACGTGGCTGAGTTCAGCTTTTACAAACTTTCCAGGACCTGGTTTCATCGTCACTCCTCGTTCTTTCAGTGACGTTATTCCTTCTTTCCTGCTTCGTTTAGTTATTTCTGAGCACAGAGGTTAATGTCATCAAGGTAACAAAGGACAGAATAATAATCATCATCAACTAAGTTGCTCAGGATTGAGTTGTCATTCAGTGTTTCATCATTACTCATCATTTTTAGCATCATATTCTGCGTTAATCTATTTCTACATCAAGTGTTTCCCACTTTCTGAGACCTGGATCAGCAGTATGTTTGGGACCTTTTTTCGAAACAAGTAAAAGTGGATTTGGACTCGTCCTGAATCCACTCGCTCCCTGTGCCTCGGACTGTTAAACTGAAGCTCTCTGTGGGTTTCAGTCGTATCATATCATCGTTCTTAATCCTCGTGTCGTCTGGTCTCATCAGTTTTACCGCCTGGTTTTCTTATTCATCACAGTCTCATCATTAAATCGTCAGTTTGGGTCAGTTGTGAAAAGACTTCATCTTTCAGTGTCTCTGAGGAGCTGAGAGTCCTCATCCATCCTGTGAGTCGTCCTCCATCACTGAGCCTCCTGGTTCATCATTTATTAACGTCTGATAATGACACAGATTCAGAGTCAGCAGAGGACGGAGGCAGCGTTCGCTTCTCTCTCAGGCTGTTTTCCTTTCTGATCTCAGGTGAATCTTGTTCTTTAGTTTGACACAGAGCCTCCTCCCCCTCCCCCCTCCGTCTCACAGCTCCCCACGGTGCATTCAAAGGCAGCTTCTGACTTATGTAAGCCTGCGTCAGCGTCGTAGCTGCAGACTTTGTTAATGGAGTCTTTATGAATGCTGTGGGAAAGCTCTCACTCAGGGGAGCTGTCTCCAAACTCAATTTACTCCTTAACTCCAAATGAGTTCCCACATATGAAAACATCAGGACTGAGCAGGGACGTCCCGGCACAGCAGGTAACAAACACAGTCTTATGTAACAACAGGGACGTGTTACGATCTTAAAACTTAAGATGAGTGTAAACTCAGACGCTGCAGTGATGATTAAGGTTTATAGAGGGTGTCACATGTCAGTCAGACTGTACGCTTCAGGTGTTTTGAGTTGCAGTGGTTTCTAATGGACCCAAAGTTGATAGAAAGGTCTCAGACCAGTCCTGCTGCACAGTCACTGCTGTAGGTTAATAACCTACGGAGCAGGCACTACACAATTATCTCTGCCATCTCATAAACGGTGATTTTTCTGGTCTGACAGGAGCCTGTCGGTTGGTTGGGTGGAGGGCGGCTCTCAGCTCCATGTGGTGGGATCACAGTTTCACAGCTGCTGCTGTTTTGCCTTGTTGCTCCTGAGCTTTAGATCCAGACCAGTTGGTTTTCTTTCTGGCCGGTTGGTCCGGGCTGAGACTCCCAGGTGTGGTGGAGGTGGAGGTGGAGGTGGAGGTGGAGTAGAGTTGGTTTCCTCCCTCCACTGATGCTGTTGATGTTTCACCAGCCTCCGACGTGAAGCTTTGTAATCAACACTCTGTGACAAAGATGAAACATTCCTACATTCAGTCGATTCCTCTGCTGTGAAATTATTTATTATATCATTTATCCAGTGTGAGAGCATCATACATCAGTGAAGGTTTCCAACAGGTAACTAATCACTAAACATCACGGCCAAGACTGAAAAATACACACATATCATTAATCCAGACACAGTCAGGATGAGGACACAATACAGATGAGCCTGGAGTTCACCTGAGCTCTGCAGAGTCTAGACCCTGACACACATCTTAACAGATGCAGATTCACCGCCAACAACCAGAGTCTGGACTCTCACAGCTCCACATCTGAGGAAACAAACATGGCCGACGACGACGTCTCTTGTTTGTTCTCATCTGTCTTCAGTCAGCTGCTTCCTGATTGGATCGTTCGATCCACAGACAGCGTGCTCGGCTCTCCTCGGCGTTCCCCCCAACACAACAGGATTTCTGATCGTGAATATTGAACCTGTTTAACATTTATCGGCTCTGATCGTCTTCAGATCAGGCAGGGTAACATCAGTCTGAACACACCTCACACCACAGGACAATCTGAACCGTCAGATAATCAGACCTGATGACTTGGATCAGGAGGATTCAAGCTGAACATTGGCCTGATTATCTTCTGTGTGTACCCTGCTTCA
The DNA here is from genome assembly GCF_001640805.2 of Lates calcarifer. Classification (NCBI taxonomy): domain Eukaryota; kingdom Metazoa; phylum Chordata; class Actinopteri; family Centropomidae; genus Lates; species Lates calcarifer. The sequence continues at coordinate 21,459 of NW_026115645.1, read as the reverse complement.
CCCACTGTATTCTCCCTCAGCTGATGGAGATAAACAGCTGGTGACATTTCTGTTTGTTTTATGTGTTAATGTGAGGAAGCTTCACACAGACCTCATGTTTCACCAACTTCTCTACCTGAGCCAAGAACAGGTAGAGGACTCAGGAGAAGCAGCATTCAGCATTTTAAGAGTCAGATATGTTTCTCAGGAGCTGGTGGAGACCAAACCAGTAAAGTAGAGTGAACACTGGATTCATCAGCTAAATGCAAAGACATTTCATAAACAAAGAGCAGATGAATTAAAGCACAGTGTTGAGGAGCAGCAGGTCACAGCACAGGTGAGCTGAGTAAAGGTCAGTCATCTATTAAAGCTCTGCGTTGTTTATCTCTTTGTGTCTGCTCGCCTACAAACCACCGTCCTTTAATTCTCTGCGTACGCTCGGCTACCTGAGAATGGATTAACAGGCCGGACATTCATCAAACTGACGTTATTCATATTCATCCCCGCTCTCCTCCTCCTCTGCTGGCTCGCCGCCATCTTTAAGATTCATTTAAAGGGCTGAGAGAAGCAGTGGAGAGTGGACAGACTGCAGACACTCAAACACACACACTGACTGTTTTATGTTTCTTTTTAGGATGAGAAGAACCAAGTCCTGACGACCAACATCTGGCTGCAGCTGGTGAGTCTTATTCTCAGTAAACAGACCCAGAGAAAGAGCTCCTCTGTCCCTTTATTGACTCTGTTGAATGAGGTTCTTTGTAACTGCTGCTCTACAGCTTTAGTTTTAAAAAACAAAGTGTTGTGTTCTTTGTATGAAAAGACCCTGATTGATGAAAACACGAAGCATCAGAGGATGTGTGACACAGCAGCCTCACTGTTGGTTGGTTATGGTCAGGCTCTGTGACGACCTCTGCTGAGTTAAAGGTGGAACAACAACGCCCCAATATTTATACAGAACCGAGAGGCGGGATAACGGCACAACATTCCCACCTCAAACAGGAAGTACAGAAGGAGCTTAAGAAGCTAAATCAGAGCAACTTAAAGTCTGACACACAGAGATTTTTAAAATCTTTTTAAAAATAACGTCAGCGTTCACTGCTGTGTTCTTATAGTGTGAGATGTGCAGAGAGAAGAGTAACACAGCCACACCACACACTAACAGATTCACCACCAACAACCAGAATCTGGACTCTCACAGCTCCACATCTGACGACGTTAGAGGAAACAAACATGGCCGCCGCCGCCGCCGCCTCTTGTTTGTTCTCCTCCGTCTTCAGTCAGCTGCTTTCTGATTGGCTATCGTTCCGTTCCACGTGTTAATCTGAGCTTTAGAGGAGCTGGCAGGTGGATTTAGTTCCCTTTGGACAGAGCCAGGCTAGCTGTTCCCCCGTTTCCAGCCTTTATGCTAAGCTAAGCTAACCAGCTGCCGACTGCTACAGCACCAAAATGCTGTAATATCCCTTTATCATGTTTGAGCACTGGTTTAGTTTAAATGGATGATGAGGTAAATGTCTCATCAGTGGGTGAAAACCTCCCTCTGCTGTCACACTTCCCTCCTGAACCCTGAGGCCCAGAGTCAAAATGAACCCGAGTCACTTCCAACCGTTACAGATGGGTCTGTTTGTGCCAGTGAAGCCACCGGGGACGATGTGTAAACCGACTCCTGCAGGAGGGAAGGAGCCGAGTAAACACTGATAATACATGGGAGCCTGCAGCCGCTTCATCCCAGCCTTCCTTCAGCTCGGCTCCCAGAGAGGCTCCGGAGGAATCGCTCGGCTCCGGCTCTGGTGTTTGACCCAGATAAGTTTGCCGTGATGGAGGGAAAAACTCCATCCAGGCAGGCAGCGAGCAGAGCGCCAACTTCTCTGTTTCCACAAATACTCCATCTGCTGCTCTCCCACTCGATCTGTCAGACACCTCCTGCGCTTTGATGCTTTCCACCTTCCTGATATCAACTCCTGCTTCTTCTTCTTCTTCTTTATTTGCTTTAACTTCATCTCGCTCTGTGAGCCGCTGCCTCCTCTCCCTCGCTCTCTTTGCCTTTTGTCCAGGCCGGGACTGACTCTGGTGTGAATGTCAGAGCTAATGGAGAGCGCAGGAATTCATTAAGAGAGCTTCCTAAACCCATTTCATGCAGCTGTCTAAATTTAATTAGGTTTCGTATCAGGTTCTGTGGAATGTGTGTTTGTAAAGTGGTGATGCACTAATCCGGCCTAATCTGCTCCTCTCGGATGGAAAGGTTGGTTCGTCCCTGGAGGCTCGGCATTTCCTCTCTGCAGCACCCTCCCAGGACCAACTAGTCTTTTAGCTTAATTTAATTTGGCGTCCTCTTCCTCCTCCTCCTCCTCCTCCTCCTCCTCCTCCTCCTCCTCTGCTGCTGGAGTCATTGTGTTTTTTTTGTGAAGGGGATGAATGTCTGTAAGCAAGAGGAAACATTTCAGCACCAGGAGCTGTGTGGGTTTTTGAATGTCAGAGTGTAGCTGCAGCTTTTGGAAGTTTTTCTTCTGGCAAACTAGTAAAGTTGAACTCACTCTCAGAACAAAAACAACCTTGGTGTGGACATTTCAGAGCAGATTTCTCCTTCAGGGGCTCATAAAGAGCTTGTATCTTCTAGTGTTTCAATAATTTTGTCAGGTGTTCTTTTTATGTACAAGCTGTTAGCATCCAGACACATTACTGAGCACAAAACACAGGCATAAACACATAAACTGCACAAATATCAAATCACAATGCTAACATACGTTTACCATGTTCACCATCTTACTTTAGCATGCTAGCATGTGATAATTAGCACTAAACGTAGCGTACAGATGAGGCTGAGTGGCATTAGTTTCGCAGCTATGGCTGCCAATTAATCTGCCAATTATTTTTTTAAATTAAATGATTAATTGTCTGGCCCAAAACCAGTTACATAAACAGTCCTGGTGAGGAGCAGAGTCAAATACACATTGATGCAGCATTATCAGAGTTTCCTTTCAGAGTTCCCAGCAGGTTAAAACCCAGAAAAAGACAAACGAAATTAAACCAAAAAAACAGTTTGTTCTGCGGCTGGATGAAGTCTTTTGATGGGCTGTTGAATTTTCTTGTAGCACCCTTTGATTTGAAATGACCATGTGACCTTTCGCCTCAGCGTCAACCTCAAGAAAAAACATTTTTTTCTCTTAGGAAGCTAAATCTTCAGTTTGCTGTCGGTCCGTCTGTACAGTGTCTCTGGATCTTTACATGTTTTAGTTTTGTTGAAAAGGAAGAATTAAAGTTCCCACGGAGATCCAAGTATAACCACTAACTCTGTCAGTGGATAATCCGATTAAAAACGACACTATCAAACCCAAAATAAATCTGATGATGACGCTGTACCACTGCTGAGGATGGACCAGTTTGTGAACCACTGGGATATCTGAACTTTCTTTGTGCATTTTTCATCCTTATTAAACCCTGAACCTTTGTTGCGTCAGTGGGACTTATTTCCTTTATAGTTAGCAGGTTTCTTTTGGTCTCGTTCTGCTCTGAGTCTTTGAGCCTTTGAACCTTTTCACACCTGAGGAAAGAGAGAACATCTTCTCCTGCTCATTAAAAATACTCATTCACACTTCATGTGAAACCAGTTTCTCATCTTGCTTCTGATTTTTCTTGTTTGTGCTCTCAGGTTATTCCAGGATATTACTGTTTTAACTGGATGTAATTTAACGACTAAAGTCTGTTTCTGTTGGTTCTGGTGTTTAACTTAAATGAAATCAATGATAAAAGTATAAACTGTAGAACTATGATTTAATCAGCACGTTACAGGACACAAAGTAGAATTGTTTTAATGTAAAGTTAACATCTAAATCACTAATAATAATAATGAAAAGTTCAAAAATACCTTAGAAAATCTACAATTTAACATGTTTTTATCATTCTGTTCAATCTGTACACAAACAGAAATTGGGGAACATATTTCTTAATGAGGCCTCTCAAACGACACTGAGTTCGCTTTGTTTGGTTGTTGTTCCTGGTTCCGGTTTGGTCGTTTCCTTATTTTTTCCCTCTTGCGCATATATTGTGTTATATGCGGTAATGCTGTGACGGTGGTCGTTTCCTCTTTTCCCCCTCTTGCGCATGTACTGTGAGATATACGGTAATGTCGTGACGCGACTCGGGGTCCAACGCTGCGGAAGTTCGTGGCTCTATTTGGCCACAGTTTTTTTTAATTATTTATCGGAATAAACTCTATATCCTGCCTAAAAAAAGGCGAACAACAGTTACCAACATAGCGAGCAAGACGCGAAGACGCCACATCTCCAGAAAAGTCAGGTAATTAATTCTTAAGTAGCTCACTAATTAGCCGTTTGGCGTTAGCTTGCTAACAACGTAGCTATTACGTAAACGGTCAAATATAATATGTTGTTTTTTCGATTACATTTATATTGTAAACACCTAAGTACACTGTATTTATTTATTTGTTTAATTTTTCAGCCACTTTTGCAGAAAACGGGCCGGTGTTAGCCAGCTCAGTTAACTACGTCATCACAGTGAAACCCAGGCGCTGCAGGGATGACGTATTTCCAACCCGGAAATTAGCATCATCATGGCTTTTAGGTTATTACAGAAAATAAACTGTGTGACAAACAAAAGTTTATAACACATTTTGTTCAGCAACATAATTTTCTCAAATAAACTCTAATGATTTTTTGAAGCCTGAATACAATCGCCAGAAGTAAAAAGCTAATGTTAGCCTATTAATGATGTACAGAACGGACAAATTACTTTAGCATCACCAAACTTACAACATTGTACAACAGTAAAAGTACAGGTTGTTATACACATGCTGCAAGACCCAAAGGGTACTTGACTCATTGTTACTCAGTTTTTCATGAATTAATTTCATAACAGTTGTCTGTTTTATGTTCCTTTATACATCCAGGTAACTGTGGCTCATCAACTTTAATGTCTGACAAAGATGTTTTCATGTGGCACTTGAAAGCAACACCATCACTTTTCATTGGGTGAAAATAGAATTTTTTAGTCTGCATATAAAACAGTGCTTCATGGTGAGCTAGTGACAGATAAAAGTGACGCTACTGAATTTAGCATGACGCTAATTAAAAAATCATTTTATGGTTCATGTTTTAAATTGAAATTTATTCATAAATTTCTTTTGTACGTTCTGAGAAACTCAAAACAAAACATTTCTTAGAGGTTTGTAGCCCACTCGTCCTCACACTGGTGAACTTCAGGGTGTATCTCTGCAGCCGCTGCGACAGCTGTGCTTCCAACAGATTCCTCTGGGAAAAACATTTCAGCCCAGTGACAGAAAGTAAACAAGACTGAGAAAGATGTGTGCGACCTTCAGCCATCACAGCCTCAAATCATCAGCGCAGACCAAAGAGCTCAGAGAGGCTCTGAAATGTAATGAGGACCGAGCCGGCCAGAAGAGCTGTGTATGCAAATGAGACATCAACACGGCGCTGATGTCTCTTGGCAGCACACTCCTCTCTCTCTCTCCCAGCTTTGTATAAACACACAGGGAGAACAATGGCTGTTACATAAGATTCATCAGTTTAATCTAGATTTCAGCAGCAGTAACACAGAGGCCGAACAGTGGACAAGCTGCTGCTCCTCAGCTGGTTTCAGATGAGAAACAAGCTTCTGTGTGATTTTACTGCTCTCACATTGTTTATCAAGACGTGTTTTGTATCCTGTCTTAGTTCCCAGTGTAGGTTTCCCAAAGATAGACACCTTACTGTGTGGAAAACAGTCTCATTATTGATATTAAACTTTGTTTCATCAGTTATTCTGACACACAACCAGAACAAACAAAACAACACAAATAACCACAATCAACAGAGCTCTACTCATAAAGATGAACATTAGATAATAAGGCTTTAAAAACACCAGGGGGAGGATCCAATCCAGCTGGAGGCCAGTTTGCAGTTTTCAAAAGCTGCAGAGAACCTGAGACTAGTTCTGCCAAAGAAAGCCAAGTTTGATTTTTTACCTTTGAGCCAAAGGTCGAATCTGAATATTGAATATTGAATGAGTGACTGTGGATTCTCCAGTGTGTGTATGACTCAGCAGGAGAGCTGCTCGTATCATTCAGAGTCTACAGATTGTGGCTGTAGCTTCCAGAGGTTCAGTTCAGTGTTGGTGTGTTCATTTGTATTAATATCTGTGTGTGTGTGTGTGTGTGTGTGTGTGTGTCTGCAGTACTGGACAGATTTCTACCTGCAGTGGAACACGTCAGACTATCCAGGTGTGACCAACGTCAGGTTCCCCGACAACCAGATCTGGAGGCCCGACATCCTCCTGTACAACAGGTACACAACCTCACTGAACCAGAGCTGTGTGTGTGTGTGTGTGTCACTGAAACTGAATGCTCTGCTTGGTATCTGAATTGAACTTGGATTTGCTTCATGCATACACTGCAGCAAAAACCGAGCCTGGGTTTGCCTCTGTGCTGGCTCCTGTCAGATGAATGACAGGGCTGCTGTCAGTCTGAATGTGGCCTCACTTGTTCTGGAGCTTTTGATAAGTATCACATGGTCTTCACAAGCCGATGAACTTGGACCTGGAGACGTTCAAACTCTCCGTGATTCTGAGGATAGAGGTGAACTGATTCAAGTTCAGTCCGCTCCCTGTGTAGATATGAATTCTTCATTCTAACTGAATGGAAATGTAACATTGATTAGTTTTATGTGGTGTCACACTAAGAAAGTTTATATATAATGTTCCAGTTCTGCTCATCGATCTCTGTGCATGTTACACACTGGATCTTTAAGCCTCCTGACTTGTAAAGTGTAGTTCAGAGAAACGGTCGATGAGTTTTCTCTTCAAACGTTAAATGTCAGAGAGCGAACAACAGAAATCAATAAGATTGAAATCAGTTTGTCTCCAGGTGAACTGAGGATGTTTTAGTTCAGGTCCAACGACGCCGAAGACGTCTCACTCAGTCCTCCCCCCCTGCCCCTCCCCCCCGGTTCTGATTCGGTAAACAAGCTAATTCAGCTAATTCCCTCCCGTTATCTGAGCTGAAGGTAGAGATTCTCTCCACCTCACACACGTCAGAGCTGCTGGCTGCAGGAGACTCTGCTGGATGCTGAAGATGCGTCTCACCTCATTAACCGAGCTGCGTTCAGGAGCAAAGTTGATCCCGGTGGGAAGAAGGCAGGATGTCAGAGGGAATATTGACCTGGCTGGTTTTAATGAGAGGAAGGGGGGGGCACAGGGACAACTTTTACAGCAAACTTATTCTAGTTTCACTTCCACCGACGACAGTGTGTACATCTACTCAGGGTTAGCGCTGATGAAAAGAAAACACCCAGGTCGTATTCGTTACCTGACACCACCACACGTTTATCACCTGTAAAGCAGCGAGAATCCAGACACAATCTGCTCTTTGGAAAAAGAGGAAACTCTTCAGCTCTTGTCTTTAAATATTAAAAACTTTTTGTTGACTCGACCAGATGTGTTGCAGGTTAACGGGCTGCCTTCGTGATGATGAACATCATCAGGAAGGAAATCAGATATTTATACTGAGACGACATCAAACTGGTGAATTTTAAATGTGTGGCATTGACACGTTGTTGTGTGTGTGCATTGTTGTGAGTTTAGTCTGTAGGCTGACCACACTCTGTAGTCCTGATGTGAACTGCATGATGATTCTTCTGCAGACTCATAAAGACAACATTATGATTGACAGGATGTTTTTCTTCACCTTTAACAGCTGTAAGGTTTCCATTGGGGAGTGATGATGTACGTGTGTTATCTCTGTGAGGACGTTTTTAGAAGCGAGGACATCCACAGTAACATGAGGACATATTGAAAGATCTGGACTTCAATGTAAAATTGAGGATTTGTTTGGAGAGTGAGACATGTTTGTGAAGTGAGGACAGTTTTGGAAAGTTAGGACACTGACATGTTTGAAATGTCAGGACATTTTTGGAAAGCAGATGTACTCAGAAAAGTGCATCCATTCAGGGAAACTGTTGAGCTGCGGCTCTACTGAGATTTTCCTGATAGAAAGTTGGAAAAACGTTGCTCCACGGAGGAGTCTCGAGTCCTGCTGGGACATTCAGATGGTTGAACAACATGAAAGCGTGGATCCGTTCTGTCTTGGATCAGCGGTTCAGACTGCTGGTGTTTCTTGAACATGACGGTGCGTTCACTGTCGCCAGATCTATGGCAGCTGTGAAGGTAAAATGAAATGTGTATGTGTTTGTCTCTGCAGTGCTGATGAAAGGTTCGATGCCTCCTTCCACACCAACATCCTGGTCAACTCCACCGGCTACTGTCAGTACCTGCCACCAGGTAACACACAGGCCCCTCCCACTGCTGAATACACCTGTGTCTGAGCATCTTCCAGCATAATCACAGACATCTGGAGATTAAAGACCACACAGGCACTGAGTGCAGGTTTATGGAGGTCTTAGTGGAGGGTGGGGGGGTCATCATGAGGTCGCAGGGTCAACAGAAAGAGGTCAGGAGGACTTTATGATCCTGATTGACGACCTGAGACTCAGGACTGTCCACCAGGCTGCTCATGGAAACGACACAGTTCAACCCTGAGACTTTGTTCGCTCTGACGTTTCTTTGTTCTTATTTTATTTTCTGTTTTGTTTGGACACAAACTGAAGATCAGATCGTTTCTTGCTGCTTTAACACGAGGAAACAAAACGAGGTAAACGCAGACTCAACGTCAATTTCTAGCCGAGCAATCGTACGTCAGGAAGAGCTGATCAGAAATCAATAACCAGTAAAAGTGGTAACAGCTCTGTTACTACTGACAGCTGACGTTGATTAGAGAGAGTTGGGGGAGTCGCTGGGAGGGACGGCGAGCAGCAGTGACAGAGAAAATCTGGATCTGGATCTTGTGGTGCCGTCAGCTTTATTCTTAATATTAGATTTTTTAAAATCTGAAGTTCGTTTCTTCTCTCTTCTTTTAACTTTGCTCTGCAGCCGCCTCCTGATTTCTCTTCAGGGATCATTAAACTTTCATTTTTTTTGTGGGTGGGGGAAGGTGGAGGCAGGTGCTGGCTGGTTTGGGATCAGATTGGATTTCCCAGCTGATTCACACAGAGGTAATGGAAACCGAGCGATGGTTTCCCCTGAGGGCCACCAGACTCCTTTTCTGGTTTATCTGAAACAAACAAACCTTTCCTGTTTAGTTCCTCTGCTCGTGTCCAGACAAAGTTATTTTCCTGTTCTTATTTCTGAATCCTGCTCAAAGTCTTTAGATTTATTTTCTTTCTGCTTCATGGTTCTTATCTTTTTCATAAATTAGATGTTTTTCTTTTGATTCTGTCCACATTTCACTTTATTCAGTTTTTTTTTTGCAGGTTTTTTTCTTTATTTGATAACAATCAATCAAACACAAACTTATTTTCAGCTCATGCATCTTATTCTGAGTTAATTTTATCCTCTTGTGAATTTCACCCTTCACTGCTCCAATCTGTATTTCTCTATCTCCTCCACACAGCCTGTGTTTGCTCTTTTTTCCTGTCTTCCTCTCTGTCTTTATTCCAGGAATATTTAAGAGCACCTGTTACATCGACGTCCGCTGGTTTCCGTTCGACGTGCAGCGCTGCGACCTGAAGTTCGGCTCCTGGACGTACGGCGGCTGGTCTCTGGACCTGCAGATGATCGAGGCCGACATCACCGGATACATCGCCAACGGAGAGTGGGACCTCGTGGGTGAGAGCTCGTCACGAACGATCTTGGGAAAATATCTTAATTGAGATTTTTCTGACAGATGTTGCGATTTGATTTGAGATATGATTTTTGAAAGTCAAGCGTCAGTGCAGGAGAACGTGTGATGGAGCATTAGGGTCTCATCAGGCTATTTTACAATAAAACCAAATGTATACATCTCTCCTGCCGGGCTGCTGACACTGTCAGCTATTAAAAAAATCATATACATTTTTATTGCCATTTTCATTTCATAACATTTAACATTTAACATTTAACAGCTCGTCAGAACACAGGTTTCAGCTTTAGCTTTACACTGAGCTGTGATTAGGAAGGACTCAGTCTAACTAATGGATCTGCTCTCACCTGTTTGGCAGCAGGTGGAGAAGGAGAAACTCACAGGAAAGTCTTAGAGGGGGAATAAGAGGAGAAGCTCATTTCATGGTGAGATCTCCGACTGAGACGACAGAGCAGGTTCACGGCAAAATAAACAAGTTTTAATTAGTTCCTGAAAAGTTTACATTCAGGAGTTTTCTCCCCGACGGCGACAGTACGAAGCGGAACAAACGGCGGCCCGCGGACTCAGCTGTTAAAACCTGGGAGCAGCCGAGCCCCGTCTGTCTGCTGAGAGGAGCAGCAGAGGGTTTTTGAATCAGCTCCCATCCAGCATTATCTGCTGGTAATTAAACCTCCTGCTGCTGCAGAGCGCGGCGAGCCTGCAGCCCACCTGAAGGCTGACGGAAGAGCCGCCGCCGCCGCCGCCAGCGGGGCACAGTTACACCGACGACCACTCATAAATGCCAGATCACGCAACAAAGCGTGACCAATGAGTGACATTTATATCGACAGACTTCAGCTAGCGCTCAGAACAAACGCTGGGAGGCAGAGACCTGTGGCCTCCTGAGCAGACCACACACACACACACACACACACACACACACACACACACACACACACACACTGTCCTGGTTTAATGAAGTCATAGCGTTGTCTAAACACGCACACATCTGCTGCACATTTCAAAGTTCGTGCCTAAGTGTGCCCTCACAGGATCACACGACGAGCTCTGCAGATTCACACGTCATCATCCTGCATCTTTATCCTCATTACGAAGAATCAAAATCACTTACTCAAAGCTCTGCATGTTCCACAGCTGCTGATTAAAGAGCAGGTTTGACCAAGACAGACAGCAGAGTTAAGAGTTTACATCTAAAGAGGGATTCTGTTTCACTCACAGCGCAGTGCTGCATCTGATTCACAGAAATGTTTGAGGTGAGATGACGACAGATCAATGGGCCACTTCTCAGCGACTGGAGCTAAAGAACACAGTGGAGCACAGGTGTCCTGTCGACCTGATTCCAGTATTTAGTCTTATTCTCAGAGCGCTGACCTCTTGTAAAACGTCAGCTGGCTGCCTGGTTGTTGGTGTGATTAGGAACTGGCCCAGGTGTACCACAGATAAATGGGCTGGTCGTGAACAGGAAGCCACATGCAGGTGTCGTGGCGACAGAGTGCAGAGCTTCAGATTCTGTCGTAGAGATCTGCAGGTGCACGTGAAGGTGTGAGGACCAGCACAAGAGCCGTGCAGCGTCCCCGGGTAGTTTTCAGACCTTCAAACGTAACATGAGGGCTGCTTCCTGGTCTGACCTAAACATCACCTGACCCCGGCTGTAATCTGTATTTGTGGATCTTGTAGTGGTCTGGAGCAGAGACTGCAGATCTTAAAGCTGTGCTCAGATCAGCCGTTCGTTACAGGACAGACGCTCTCCTGCACCACAGAGCTGCTGCTGGAGACTAATGATGAGTTCAGGATCGTCCCCGGTCTCAGGGGAGCCCGGGCTCCTCTCTTTGTACCAGCTGATGAAAGAAAGTATGAAATGGAAAGAGAGAGAGCGGAGGATGAGAGCGAGCCTCCTCCAGAGACGCTGTTCAGCCAATGGGCCGTTCACAGGGAACTTAATTGAAAATCTCAGCAGCATGTTTCCCATTTAGCCCTCTGCCCCTCTGCTCCATCACCTATCGCAGATTAAAACCAATGTAGTGAGCAATGTAGCAATGTATAGGCAAATGAAACGCAGCCAGGCGTGCTGCACTCGACCGCAGGAGGATAAAACAGAAGCAGGGAGTTTGATCTGCCACTTCTTCCAGTAATTAATCAGTAAAATAACCAGAAAAAGGGAAAGTGGAAGCTGAGGAGAGAGCTCCACAAACACCAGATAGCTGTGGTCTAAGTGTAAGTGGTTTTAAATGGGTTTACATCATCATACAGTGCATACAGTAAAGAGCCTGTACTGTCCATTAGGCAGCCATGTTCAGTGTTTAGTCAGCACTTTGCTTTCTCAGTTTAATTTCTTTTAATCTTTGTTGGAGGTATTAGTTTTAGTATATTAACTAATGTTTATGGTTGTGTTTCCTCGCTCTGTGTAAGCTAAGTATGGTGTGTGTGTGCTGTTAAAGAAGCGGCCCTGATGTTAGATCAGGTCGTTTCTAGATGCTCAGCTTGTTCTTAGGTCAGGGTTCCTCTGCTCGTCACCGGGAGCTGAATTATCTACACAGGCAGTTTCTCTGTGACGCAGGACGTTGAGCTTCAGCTGTAAGATTATAGTTATAACGTTATAAAAAGTGAGGTGACTGAAACATCTCCGGTTCGGTGCTTTGGACTCAGCACTGAGAGTCCACGTCTGCAAAAAACATGATGTAACAACATATTATTATTTTGGCGAGTTAACGATGACGTCATTAAACATCGTGATTAAACATCATTAAAATGTCTCTTTCCATCTGTCGTTGTTGTTGTCTCAGAGGTTCCCGGGCGGAGGAACGAGCGTTTCTACGACTGCTGTAAGGAGCCGTATCCTGACGTGACCTTCACCGTGGTGATGAGGAGGAGGACGCTCTACTACGGACTCAACCTCCTCATCCCCTGCGTCCTCATCTCCACCCTCGCCCTCCTCGTCTTCCTGCTGCCCGCCGACTCCGGAGAGAAGATCTCCCTCGGTGAGGACTCAGGCCGTTCACAGGTTTTCCATCTGAAGTAAAATCAAAAACTCTTTTCCTAACAGTCTTATTTCAGCCGGCTGTTTCCTCCGCAGAGCCTTCAGATGACTGATGTCTCCGAGTCGATACTCATCAGCTATAAAACATCCTGAAACAGGAAGTTAAAGCTGCCGGGAGGCTTCCAGCTGCTGAGATCAGATACAGTGTCTCTCACTGGAAATTTAATTTACACTCTCAGTCAAACCTGAATGTCAGCGGTGCTATCACTCCTCAGAATCAGACTGTTAATGAGACAGCACCAGGACACTTTGAGAGCACTTGTTACAGGAAGACGTCACGTCTCAAATATACTTTATACTTTATTTATCTGGTACAGATTATGGTTAATTCTCCATGAAATGACTCCACAAAACCCTGAAACACAAATCAGAGCGGCTGATTAATTTACACGTTTTGAAGTTTTATGTAAGAAGCATTCGTTCAGATTCCTCCAGCACGAGACAGTAAAATATAATGAGGTTGTTTCTGTGTTTTCTGCTTCTGGCTCGTCAGTCTTATAAACCCTGTGTGGTCTGGGACGAGTTATACACACGACACAATAATAAAAAAGTCATTTTTAACTCATTAATTATAAAAGACTAAATAAGACACACCCCACAGACAAAACTGGAATAATGGCCCGTCTATAAAGTGATGAGCGTCATTTAGCTGTCCTTTGTGTGTGTGTCTCTGTTAATGAGCTTTTTTTTGGTTTTGTTGCTTTTTATTGATCCAGCTCCTTTTATTAGGAAGCTTTAAGTGGTGTGTAAACCTCTGACCTTTGACCTCTTCACCTCCTCACACACAGTCATTATGTTGGGGATCTCAGCGCCTGTGTGATTACATCAAGTCTTTTATCATGAAATAAATGATTGTGCAGTGAAGCTGGGATTGGAAGCAGAGATTTAACAAACGTTCTTCCTGAGCTTCAGAGAACTTTAAAGATAAGTCTGGTATTTTAACAGTCTGAGCTTGTTACTGAAACAAACGTGCTCTGTTCGAGGTGTCAGGGTTCACCGCTCCTGATAAATATTGCAAGATTTTTTTACACTCAAAAACACGAGAAAATAAAAGTTTTTCTTTCAGTCCTGAGCTCAAGTTTATTTTAGCTAACTCACATTTCTAAGCCAGCGAGGGAACATGTGTTTCTGAGTTTAAAATGTGTCTCTGCTCTGTAGTCACTGGTGCTTATTAAACCTCCTCCTCTCTAACTTTCAGAGTCTGGCAGCAGACCACACAGATTCATATCATCATATTCATTGCAGGGAATTCTTCTTTTACTCTCATATCTTTCTTTCTGCAGAGACTGACTGAGACTGAGAGCTGAGAACACCCAGCAGCACTGTTCATTTAGCGCTGTGGGGTTAGCAGCTGTAATCCAGAGAAGAGGTGTGCTGTGGATCTAGCTAATCCCTGTCTCTGTCCTCAGGCATCACGGTGCTGCTCTCTCTGACCGTCTTCATGCTGCTGGTGGCTGAGATCATGCCGGCAACGTCCGACTCCGTTCCTCTGATAGGTGAGATCCTCAGTTATCGCTTTATCGCTTTATCTTTCGTCTCATCCGTTTATCCCTTTATCACCTGAGCTTTATCTCGGTCTCTGTCATCATCTCATCAGGATGAATGTTGGCTTTATTTAAATGGATTTAAAGGGAAATTAAGTGAAAATCTGCACTAGAGAAAATGTGTTTTGTAGTTAGTTGTAAGTCGATATAATTGGATTGATAAGTAGAAGAAGAGTTAAACAGCCTGGATGCTAATGTGCTTGAGGGAAGAAACAAAGAGAGTTAGCATCCTCCTGACGCTAAAGCTAGCATGCTAACTTTGTGATTGACAGACAGAGATATACTGTGAAGCTCTTTGTCTAACAGAGCCTGTGAACTTTGACCTCTGTGTTCCAGCTCAGTACTTTGCGACCACCATGGTGATCGTGGGTCTGTCAGTCATCGCTACAGTCCTGGTTCTGCAGTATCATCACCACGACCCTGATGGAGGACACATGCCACGATGGGTCAGTCATTCCTCCTCCTCCTCCTCCTCTTCTTCTTCATCCTCCATCTCTCACCTCTTCTTCTATCATGTGCTAATCTCTCTGTGGGGAGCCTGTGGTCTCTGTGATCTGCCCAGTCAGCTTTAACGAGCCTCAGGTCCTTAACGAGCTCCAAACGAGCCGTGTCACTGTTAATGTGTTCATCCCATTTATTTATATTATTTATTTTAGAGCAGTAAGAAAAATATTTCACTCATCTAAAGTTTGTCGCTCGCTCTCACACACAGACGTAACAGCTCTGACCTTTAAACTAAATTCCACTTTAATGGAATTTCTCTTGTTCAGATTCCCAGCGGTGTGTGTGTTAGAGTGTTAGTGTGTGTGTGGTGTCAGGCTCAGGTGTGTGGAGGTGACTGCACTGCTCTGATGTATGTTATGAATGTGAATGTTCCTGCTGAGGAAGAGGAGGGGGGCGGCTGTCGAGCTGTGAAGGTGAAGCTGAGGCTGAGAGGACAAAGTCTCTCAGCTGCTTCCAGTGGAGCTTCAGAAAATATTTAAAACTTTAGCCTGAAAACCAAGTTTTAATTCCAGTCTCTTAGAATCCGGAGCTGTTTGGTACCAGCTGGTTCAACTTCAAACAATCACGCAGACAGAACAAGAATCAGAATCCCTCTTCCGAGCTTTTTTCCTCATGTTTTTATAAATTATATCTAATTTTGTGATATTTTTCTGCAGTTTTATCCATATTTGTAAGGTCTGTTCCCTTCTGCACTGTCGTCCCTGTCAATGCTAACCTCGCTGCCGCTACCCGGCTCAGATTAATCCTGACAGCTCAGAGATTGAACTGTCGACCTCTCAGTCTCAGCCTTTAAGCCAGCGCTGCTCCTGTCTGGATGTATGATCAAAACGATGTTTGTGCTGGTCATTGTTACAGGAGTTTTATCTCAACAAAATACGTTAAAAGAGAAGAAATCAGGCGTAGAGTGGTGTACAGTGGAGATTATTTTTATTGGCATATTTCATCGCTGCAGCTTCTACAGTTCAGTAGTTGTTGCAAACTCTTCTCGCTGCCTCAGGGTCTTTCTGCAGGTCTCAGTCTACAATCACCCACTGTTAGAACACCTGACAGTGTAACATCACCTTCTGTGGGCTGTGATATTCTTTCTCATAATATCTCCAAGACTGTCACGTCCCCTCAAACGCCTCACATTTCAGTCATGGGCAGATTTGCTTTAGAAAGAAGTTTCAGCGTCTTAACTTCATGACAAACCAAACTGCAGCTGCATTATTAATGTTTTCTCATTATTTCAGGTTCCTAATAAGATTACTGACACTGCTGAACCTGTTGAAATCCGTTGGGTTGTCCGTCCATCACATTCCTGTGAATATATCTCAGAAACACCTTGAGTGAATCTCTTCAAATTTGGTACAAGCCTTCACTTGGACTCAAGGACGAACTGATTAGATTTTGGTAGTCAAAGGTTATCGTCTCTGGACATAACTGAGGAATTCTAAGAATGCTAATTTACTGCAGTTGGACTGGTTGGCAGAGGTGTACAACTGCAAGGTGGTAACTGTGGTTATGAATACAACCTTCCCAGCAGAACAGGTCACCTTAAATAACAGTTTGGAGGTGTTTATTATGCCAATACGAAAATGGAATATAACTAAAACTGAAAAGCATTGTGTTTTCGTTCACTTAGAATGAGCCATCTAGATCCAGACAGGGGGTGGGTCCTCTTCCATGTCCACCATGTTTCTACAGTAGCCCAGAACGGACAAACCAAGCCAAACAGTGGCTCTATACAGGGCCTTTTACATTGACACTTCAGCTTCTATACAGAAGATGAAGAATATTAGATATAGCTGTATAAATATGTATGTGTAGGTTCTCAGTCATTCAGGTTATGGATAGAGAAGGCAGATGGTTTGAGAGAAGCCAAAGGGGCTGCAATCTGCGTTCTCACCACTAGAGGCCACTAAATCCTACTCACTGGTCCTTTAATACTTTGCATCAAATGTCTGGTTACATCAGTGATCTTGTTGACTTAGTCTTTGATCAGATAACTCCAGAGTTAAGTCATAATTTGGTCAGTTTTAGACTCAGTATTTCACTCAGTTAAAGATCCTGTACAGCTGCTTGTGTTTAGACAGAAGAGAACAGGACCACACTGGCAGCAGAATACACAGATTTCCAGATAATACCCAGCTCTGTTAGTATGCAGACACTGCAGAGGCTCTACAGCAGAGACAAAAGACACACGATGTTCAATATGTTGCATTATTTCTGACAGGACGGCTTGTTCTGTGCAGACAAACTCACTCGGGCACCAGTTCTCACGACTCTGCAGAAAGTCTGAAATGAAAACCAGAATAATTGTTTCTCTTCCTACCGCAGCAGAGTGAAGAGAAACTCTCAGTTTGTTTTGCCAGAAAAGGGGAAAGTAGCTTCACTGATGACGTTAATTACAACAGTTCACAGCAAGTGAGCAAGTGCAGTAAAAAGCAAAGGAAGGAAAAGGAAAGGAAGTTTAATTAGAAAAGGAAATCCAGGAGGAAATTTGAACGTGCTGCTGTTTGTGTCCCTCCAGATGTTGATGACCAGACTGAAGCAGTGAAGCGTTGGACGTCTGACTGACGTTCAGACAGTCAACAGCTGAATATTTAATGAGCTGAGTGTGAAGTGAAATATGAAGTTGTTCTGAGAGCTCAGCAGCTTCAGATCCACGTTACTCATGCTCTATTTTTATCTGCCTACCCCTGCTGTGCAAACATATTCACGTCACACATGAACTAATCTCTCATGCAGTTTTTCACATAAACATGTCTGTGCATAAATGAATTTTAATCAGCTTGTTTTTATGTAAATATTTTTGACTTCCTCTTCTTCTTTTTCTTCACAAACCAGATCTGAAGTCTGTTGCTGTTAATAGTTTATTTCTTTCATCCTTTCATTCCTCTAAATAAAAGTTAATTACAAGATGTTTGCTCAGTTTGATCACGACTGTTGATGTTAGTCTCTTAAAAAGCTGGGTACATTGAAGGTGCTGCCACAAACATTGCTATTTTAAATCAGGGGCCTTCAAAGTAAAAGTCTCCGCTTAGGAAAAAACATTTACTTTCCCAGCGTTTTAACACACAACAAACAGACGTACACAGTTCATCAGTTTTTGGCCTTTCAATAATGAACCTCTGTTAAATTATCCTGAAGTCTTTGCAGAAGAATAACAGACCAGAGGTGACCTAAACATTGGGGGTTAACATGACGAGCATACGAGTTTTTAGCCTTTAACCTTTAATGACTTCTCTTTTTCCTCCCTCTTCTTCAGACCCGTGTGGTTTTGTTGAACTGGTGCGCCTGGTTCCTGAGGATGCGGCGTCCCGGCGAGGCGAAGGTCCGTCTGGCGTGTCACAACGCCACCAAGCGTCGTCGCGGCAGCCTGTCCAGCCTGGAGCTCAGCGTCAGCCAGGGGTCGCTGCGACATCACCCGCAGGTAACCAACGGCAACCTCCTCTACGTCGGCTTCCGAGGCGTGGAGGGGTTGCACTACGCCTCGCCCACCGAGCCCGAGCTGCTCTGTTCGCGCCTGGTGGGCGGCGGCAGCGTCGGTGGGGAGGAGGACGTGCTGAGAGCTGGGGGCGGGGCTGGAGGCAGAGGAGGAGGAGGAGGTGGTGGAGGAGCGGTGGTTGGGGGCTCGATGCTGGAGGCAGAGCTGAACCAGATCCTGGAGGAGGTGAGATACATCGCAAGGCGTTTCCGAGGCCAGGACGAGGAGGAGACGGTCTGCAGCGAGTGGAAGTTTGCCGCAGCGGTGATCGACCGGTTGTGTCTGGTGGCGTTCTCGCTCTTCACCATCCTCTGCACCATCGGCATCCTCATGTCGGCTCCCAACTTCGTGGAGGCCATTTCCAAAGACTTCTTCAGCTGAGGAGGAAGAGCGCTGACCCACGTACCTGCTGTCTATATTTTTATTTGTGTCGACAAACCAACGTGTTCGTCCGTCTGTCGGCACCTTCTGATTTCAGTCCATTATCAATGGAATGCGTTTGTTGGGGTTTCCAGCTGCAAATAAATCCTCACTTCGTGCTGTAGTGAGGGCTACTGCAGCTGTAGTCCTTCGTATCTGCAGCAAATTACAATGAATTCCATTAATGACCCACTTTAACCATGAAAATAATTAGCATCATGCTCCGTAGACTCATTGTGCTCCATATTCCTGCAAAAATATGGGTCAATTAGCTTAGCGTAGCACAAACAAAAAAAAAGAAATGTAAAAAATGATCATTTGTGGTTTTATAGGGACTAATGTTGTGTTTATTTTTTGACAAGCTGTTGTTTCTAGAAGTTGTGTGTATGTACAGATGTATTAACAAGACGTAGAAGTGTTAGTAGATGTATTTTTGAACTAGCTAGTTTCGAGTCTTTGTGCTAAGCTAAGCTAACTGCCCATTGACACCAGCTCTGGACTTCTAAGACACATATATGAGTGTGGTATCAAATTTCTCAGCTCACACTCAGGAAGAAAATGAGCATACTCTCCCAAACATGTCTGACTGTTTGCCACAGTTAGCTGCAATATAACAACTGAAAAGTAGCCACAAAATTGGTGACAAGTGTGGCTGGGATCAACGCAGCCTGACAGAAGTAACTCTTAAACCCACATATTTCTCTGATTGTTGTGAAAAATGTTAAGTTACTGCTCCTGGCGACTGCAACTGCAGCTTCAGTTGTAGTTTCAGACGTTTCTATGAACTGGAGGTTTACTGTACTTTAGAGCCATTCTCTGAGGCTGCAAGTGGTGACTGTGCATGTGCGTTTTTAGGTGAATTATCTCTTTAAAGGAGATTCCCAGAAGATGTAACAGAATTGGAGCTGTCAACAGCTTCTCATGGTCTTCACACAACAAACAGAGCTGGCCCAGGCGTCATCAGGTGAACTTCAGACGTGCTGTCTCTGTTAAAGAATCGTCTTTTCGTCCAGTTTGGTCATCATCACAGATTACTGAGCTCTCTCTGCTTCTCCCTCAGAAGCTGCATGAAAAACTACTTTGGAAAATGACTGAAAACAAACTTAAGGAGTTCGTCTGTTGACACCAGAAATGTCCTTTAATCGCTTCAGGTCAGTAGATAACGAACATACTGTCATGAACTTTGTAGTGTCATTTAAACTATTTAATATCGGAGCAGCTGCATTCAGTTAGATAGTAAATCCATACAGCAACATTCACTCCTAAAAGAAAATTTGAAAAGAACAGTTTTAATTATCCAATGCAAATATGCTTTTTAATCAGCAGTTGTAGATTAATATGAATTAATAATCACAGACAGAAATATTCAGTTGTTCTAAAATGGATTTTCTTGAAAAGTAGATATTTTTACACTTTAGATGAGCGCTGTTTGAAAGTCTCAGCTCTTCAACCAGTTATAGCTCTCCACATCTTTTTCCTGTTTAATATAGAATAGCTAATGTTTGATGTAAATTTACTACAAAAGCCCTGACCCCAAAGACGAACCGCAGCGTTTCTGTATTTATCACATTTATTTATGTGACTGTGTGAAGTCTGACCAGGTTGAGACCTGAATGATTGTGGTTCATCAGTTCACGGTGACGGTGTTTGTCCCTGGTGAAACAGTCAGTCTGACTGTTCACTCTGCTGTTTGTAAATAAATGTATTTTCTTATACATCAGGCTCTGATGTGGATCCTTCTAGACATTTATCAGAATCATATTAATCCTCAAATGCGCGCCAGCTTCCCGTCCACAGCTTTGATAGAGTTTGATGAAATCTACTGAAACTGGCCTCAAAGATTAGTAATTAGTTGATTTAAATGACTGTAAACCAGAGGTGGAAGAAATATTTGGATGGTTTTCTTAAGGAAAAGTAATAATACACAGTGTAAACATACTGTGCAACATGCTTAAGTCCTGCATTCAAAATTACTCAAGTAAACAATGATCGAAGGGACCTGGTGAACCATGTGGTTTTCCTATCGCTACGTAGCTAACTTAGCATTAACAGCTGTTTACTTACCAACAGTTTACAAGAGGTTAGAATACATCCTCTGAGCAGCACTACTTCCCCCTCCTCTCAAATAAACAATCTATCAAACAAAACAAAAAATCAACCATTCGCATGCTAACATTAGCTGATTAGCACTAAACACATAGTACAATATAACGACGAGTCAGAGCATCAACAAATGTATTAGAATTTTCCTCAGGGGCAACAGTTGTACAAAACATCACGATAATCCACCCAGCAGCTGATGAGATATTTCTGCTCTCCTGGAGATATCCTGCTAGCGTGGCATAAATGTGGACAATATTGTTTTAACTTTAATGTTAATTAGTGCGTGAATTATCAGTTTGAGCACATCAAGTCATGCAAGTTTTTTTTTCCCTACTGGGATTTTTATCATAGAAGCTCATTAATGGTCCATCATGTTTTTTTCTACATAAAAAATCTCAGAGTTTTATTTAATTTATTTAAAATAAAACCGCTCTACATCCTCCTCAACCGTTCAGCTCGTCTAAATACCAGACAAGACACTCAGACATCTTTAATCTGCTGATACCAAATGGTCATGAAAAGCTTTTTTATTTGTTTCTCCAGGCAGCAGTGAGGTCGTGTTACTGTTAAATCATGATCTGAAACGACATTTATTTTTAAGTTCTGAGTTAAAAACACATTTCGTTCAGCTTCAGGCTTCAGATCAACAGACGGCGATCGACCGCTGTCCCAGCAGAAGCTCCTCGCACAAACACTCAGTTATTATCTGTGTTCTCGAGGA
>NW_026115644.1:0-19350 GCF_001640805.2 Lates calcarifer | reverse complement strand
TGTTGATAAACATTGAATGATGCCTGAGGACCGTCATTGTTTGATGGGACACACGTTTCCTTCTGTGTGCTCTCACTAAGACAAGTGTGTCATCATCTGCTGTTGACTGTGTTTTGACTTAACTTAAACCTCTGCCACAGTGTTATGAAAGTTTTTTCAACTTCTATCATGTTGATGAAATCATTGAATGATGCCTGAGGACACCGTCATTGTTTGATGGGACACCACGTTTCCTTCTGTGTGCTCTCACTAAGACAAGTGTGTCATCATCTGCTGTTGACTGTGTTTTGACTTAACTTAAACCTCCTGCCACAGTGTTAATGAAAGTTTTTCAACTTCTAATGTTGATAAACATTGAATGATGCCTGAGGACCGTCATTGTTTGATGGGACACACGTTTCCTTCTGTGTGCTCTCACTAAGACAAGTGTGTCATCATCTGCTGTTGACTGTGTGTTTTGACTCTAACTTAAACCTCTGCCACAGTGTTATGAAAGTTTTTCAACTTCTAATGTTGATAAACATTGAATGATGCCTGAGGACCGTCATTGTTTGATGGGACACACGTTTCCTTCTGTGTGCTCTCACTAAGACAAGTGTGTCATCATCTGCTGTTGACTGTGTTTTGACTTAACTTAAACCTCTGCCACAGTGTTATGAAAGTTTTTCAACTTCTAATGTTGATAAACATTGAATGATGCCTGAGGACCGTCATTGTTTGATGGGACACACGTTTCCTTCTGTGTGCTCTCACTAAGACAAGTGTGTCATCATCTGCTGTTGACTGTGTTTTGACTTAACTTAAACCTCTGCCACAGTGTTATGAAAGTTTTTCAACTTCTAATGTTGATAAACATTGAATGATGCCTGAGGACCGTCATTGTTTGATGGGACACACGTTTCCTTCTGTGTGCTCTCACTAAGACAAGTGTGTCATCATCTGCTGTTGACTGTGTTTTGACTTAACTTAAACCTCTGCCACAGTGTTATGAAAGTTTTTCAACTTCTAATGTTGATAAACATTGAATGATGCCTGAGGACCGTCATTGTTTGATGGGACACACGTTTCCTTCTGTGTGCTCTCACTAAGACAAGTGTGTCATCATCTGCTGTTGACTGTGTTTTGACTTAACTTAAACCTCTGCCACAGTGTTATGAAAGTTTTTCAACTTCTAATGTTGATAAACATTGAATGATGCCTGAGGACCGTCATTGTTTGATGGGACACACGTTTCCTTCTGTGTGCTCTCACTAAGACAAGTGTGTCATCATCTGCTGTTGACTGCATTTGAGTTAACCAGCAGACTGACAATGCTGCTTTTGCAATTAAGAACTTAAACCTCTGCCACAGTGTTATGAAAGTTTTTCAACTTCTAATGTTGATAAACATTGAATGATGCCTGAGGACCGTCATTGTTTGATGGGACACACGTTTCCTTCTGTGTGCTCTCACTAAGACAAGTGTGTCATCATCTGCTGTTGACTGTGTTTTGACTTAACTTAAACCTCTGCCACAGTGTTATGAAAGTTTTTCAACTTCTAATGTTGATAAACATTGAATGATGCCTGAGGACCGTCATTGTTTGATGGGACACACGTTTCCTTCTGTGTGCTCTCACTAAGACAAGTGTGTCATCATCTGCTGTTGACTGTGTTTTGACTTAACTTAAACCTCTGCCACAGTGTTATGAAAGTTTTTCAACTTCTAATGTTGATAAACATTGAATGATGCCTGAGGACCGTCATTGTTTGATGGGACACACGTTTCCTTCTGTGTGCTCTCACTAAGACAAGTGTGTCATCATCTGCTGTTGACTGTGTTTTGACTTAACTTAAACCTCTGCCACAGTGTTATGAAAGTTTTTCAACTTCTAATGTTGATAAACATTGAATGATGCCTGAGGACCGTCATTGTTTGATGGGACACACGTTTCCTTCTGTGTGCTCTCACTAAGACAAGTGTGTCATCATCTGCTGTTGACTGTGTTTTGACTTAACTTAAACCTCTGCCACAGTGTTATGAAAGTTTTTCAACTTCTAATGTTGATAAACATTGAATGATGCCTGAGGACCGTCATTGTTTGATGGGACACACGTTTCCTTCTGTGTGCTCTCACTAAGACAAGTGTGTCATCATCTGCTGTTGACTGTGTTTTGACTTAACTTAAACCTCTGCCACAGTGTTATGAAAGTTTTTCAACTTCTAATGTTGATAAACATTGAATGATGCCTGAGGACCGTCATTGTTTGATGGACACACGTTTCCTTCTGTGTGCTCTCACTAAGACAAGTGTGTCATCATCTGCTGTTGACTGTGTTTTGACTTAACTTAAACCTCTGCCACAGTGTTATGAAAGTTTTTCAACTTCTAATGTTGATAAACATTGAATGATGCCTGAGGACCGTCATTGTTTGATGGGACACACGTTTCCTTCTGTGTGCTCTCACTAAGACAAGTGTGTCATCATCTGCTGTTGACTGTGTTTTGACTTAACTTAAACCTCTGCCACAGTGTTATGAAAGTTTTTCAACTTCTAATGTTGATAAACATTGAATGATGCCTGAGGACCGTCATTGTTTGATGGGACACACGTTTCCTTCTGTGTGCTCTCACTAAGACAAGTGTGTCATCATCTGCTGTTGACTGTGTTTTGACTTAACTTAAACCTCTGCCACAGTGTTATGAAAGTTTTTCAACTTCTAATGTTGATAAACATTGAATGATGCCTGAGGACCGTCATTGTTTGATGGGACACACGTTTCCTTCTGTGTGCTCTCACTAAGACAAGTGTGTCATCATCTGCTGTTGACTGTGTTTTGACTTAACTTAAACCTCTGCCACAGTGTTATGAAAGTTTTTCAACTTCTAATGTTGATAAACATTGAATGATGCCTGAGGACCGTCATTGTTTGATGGGACACACGTTTCCTTCTGTGTGCTCTCACTAAGACAAGTGTGTCATCATCTGCTGTTGACTGTGTTTTGACTTAACTTAAACCTCTGCCACAGTGTTATGAAAGTTTTTCAACTTCTAATGTTGATAAACATTCAATGATGACTGAGCACTGGTAGTCCCCAACAGGACACATATTGCGTACTGTTTGCTCTCACTAAGACAAGTGTGTCATCATCTACTGTTCACTGCATTTTGAAGTTTAACCAGCCCAGACTGACCAAATGCTGCTTCTTTAAGCAATTACAGTAGAAACTTAAACCTCTGCCACAGTGTTATGAAAGTTTTTCAACTTCTAATGTTGATAAACATTGAATGATGCCTGAGGACCGTCATTGTTTGATGGGACACACGTTTCCTTCTGTGTGCTCTCACTAAGACAAGTGTGTCATCATCTGCTGTTGACTGTGTTTTGACTTAACTTAAACCTCTGCCACAGTGTTATGAAAGTTTTTCAACTTCTAATGTTGATAAACATTGAATGATGCCTGAGGACCGTCATTGTTTGATGGGACACACGTTTCCTTCTGTGTGCTCTCACTAAGACAAGTGTGTCATCATCTGCTGTTGACTGTGTTTTGACTTAACTTAAACCTCTGCCACAGTGTTATGAAAGTTTTTCAACTTCTAATGTTGATAAACATTGAATGATGCCTGAGGACCGTCATTGTTTGATGGGACACACGTTTCCTTCTGTGTGCTCTCACTAAGACAAGTGTGTCATCATCTGCTGTTGACTGTGTTTTGACTTAACTTAAACCTCTGCCACAGTGTTATGAAAGTTTTTCAACTTCTAATGTTGATAAACATTGAATGATGCCTGAGGACCGTCATTGTTTGATGGGACACACGTTTCCTTCTGTGTGCTCTCACTAAGACAAGTGTGTCATCATCTGCTGTTGACTGTGTTTTGACTTAACTTAAACCTCTGCCACAGTGTTATGAAAGTTTTTCAACTTCTAATGTTGATAAACATTGAATGATGCCTGAGGACCGTCATTGTTTGATGGGACACACGTTTCCTTCTGTGTGCTCTCACTAAGACAAGTGTGTCATCATCTGCTGTTGACTGTGTTTTGACTTAACTTAAACCTCTGCCACAGTGTTATGAAAGTTTTTCAACTTCTAATGTTGATAAACATTGAATGATGCCTGAGGACCGTCATTGTTTGATGGGACACACGTTTCCTTCTGTGTGCTCTCACTAAGACAAGTGTGTCATCATCTGCTGTTGACTGTGTTTTGACTTAACTTAAACCTCTGCCACAGTGTTATGAAAGTTTTTCAACTTCTAATGTTGATAAACATTGAATGATGCCTGAGCACTGTCATGTTTGATGGACACATTTCCTTCTGTGTGCTCTCACTAAGACAAGTGTGTCATCATCTGCTGTTGACTGCATTTTGAAGTTTAACCAGCCCAGACTGACCAAATGCTGCTTCTTTAAGCAATTACAGTAGAAACTTAAACCTCTGCCACAGTGTTATGAAAGTTTTTCAACTTCTAATGTTGATAAACATTGAATGATGCCTGAGGACCGTCATTGTTTGATGGGACACACGTTTCCTTCTGTGTGCTCTCACTAAGACAAGTGTGTCATCATCTGCTGTTGACTGTGTTTTGACTTAACTTAAACCTCTGCCACAGTGTTATGAAAGTTTTTCAACTTCTAATGTTGATAAACATTGAATGATGCCTGAGGACCGTCATTGTTTGATGGGACACACGTTTCCTTCTGTGTGCTCTCACTAAGACAAGTGTGTCATCATCTGCTGTTGACTGTGTTTTGACTTAACTTAAACCTCTGCCACAGTGTTATGAAAGTTTTTCAACTTCTAATGTTGATAAACATTGAATGATGCCTGAGGACCGTCATTGTTTGATGGGACACACGTTTCCTTCTGTGTGCTCTCACTAAGACAAGTGTGTCATCATCTGCTGTTGACTGTGTTTTGACTTAACTTAAACCTCTGCCACAGTGTTATGAAAGTTTTTCAACTTCTAATGTTGATAAACATTGAATGATGCCTGAGGACCGTCATTGTTTGATGGGACACACGTTTCCTTCTGTGTGCTCTCACTAAGACAAGTGTGTCATCATCTGCTGTTGACTGTGTTTTGACTTAACTTAAACCTCTGCCACAGTGTTATGAAAGTTTTTCAACTTCTAATGTTGATAAACATTCAATGATGACTGAGCACTGGTAGTCCCCAACAGGACACATATTGCGTACTGTTTGCTCTCACTAAGACAAGTGTGTCATCATCTACTGTTCACTGCATTTTGAAGTTTAACCAGCCCAGACTGACCAAATGCTGCTTCTTTAAGCAATTACAGTAGAAACTTAAACCTCTGCCACAGTGTTATGAAAGTTTTTCAACTTCTAATGTTGATAAACATTGAATGATGCCTGAGGACCGTCATTGTTTGATGGGACACACGTTTCCTTCTGTGTGCTCTCACTAAGACAAGTGTGTCATCATCTGCTGTTGACTGTGTTTTGACTTAACTTAAACCTCTGCCACAGTGTTATGAAAGTTTTTCAACTTCTAATGTTGATAAACATTGAATGATGCCTGAGGACCGTCATTGTTTGATGGGACACACGTTTCCTTCTGTGTGCTCTCACTAAGACAAGTGTGTCATCATCTGCTGTTGACTGTGTTTTGACTTAACTTAAACCTCTGCCACAGTGTTATGAAAGTTTTTCAACTTCTAATGTTGATAAACATTGAATGATGCCTGAGGACCGTCATTGTTTGATGGGACACACGTTTCCTTCTGTGTGCTCTCACTAAGACAAGTGTGTCATCATCTGCTGTTGACTGTGTTTTGACTTAACTTAAACCTCTGCCACAGTGTTATGAAAGTTTTTCAACTTCTAATGTTGATAAACATTGAATGATGCCTGAGGACCGTCATTGTTTGATGGGACACACGTTTCCTTCTGTGTGCTCTCACTAAGACAAGTGTGTCATCATCTGCTGTTGACTGTGTTTTGACTTAACTTAAACCTCTGCCACAGTGTTATGAAAGTTTTTCAACTTCTAATGTTGATAAACATTCAATGATGACTGAGCACTGTAGTCCCCAACAGGACACATATTGCGTACTGTTTGCTCTCACTAAGACAAGTGTGTCATCATCTACTGTTCACTGCATTTTGAAGTTTAACCAGCCCAGACTGACCAAATGCTGCTTCTTTAAGCAATTACAGTAGAAACTTAAACCTCTGCCACAGTGTTATGAAAGTTTTTCAACTTCTAATGTTGATAAACATTGAATGATGCCTGAGGACCGTCATTGTTTGATGGGACACACGTTTCCTTCTGTGTGCTCTCACTAAGACAAGTGTGTCATCATCTGCTGTTGACTGTGTTTTGACTTAACTTAAACCTCTGCCACAGTGTTATGAAAGTTTTTCAACTTCTAATGTTGATAAACATTGAATGATGCCTGAGGACCGTCATTGTTTGATGGGACACACGTTTCCTTCTGTGTGCTCTCACTAAGACAAGTGTGTCATCATCTGCTGTTGACTGTGTTTTGACTTAACTTAAACCTCTGCCACAGTGTTATGAAAGTTTTTCAACTTCTAATGTTGATAAACATTGAATGATGCCTGAGGACCGTCATTGTTTGATGGGACACACGTTTCCTTCTGTGTGCTCTCACTAAGACAAGTGTGTCATCATCTGCTGTTGACTGTGTTTTGACTTAACTTAAACCTCTGCCACAGTGTTATGAAAGTTTTTCAACTTCTAATGTTGATAAACATTGAATGATGCCTGAGGACCGTCATTGTTTGATGGGACACACGTTTCCTTCTGTGTGCTCTCACTAAGACAAGTGTGTCATCATCTGCTGTTGACTGTGTTTTGACTTAACTTAAACCTCTGCCACAGTGTTATGAAAGTTTTTCAACTTCTAATGTTGATAAACATTGAATGATGCCTGAGGACCGTCATTGTTTGATGGGACACACGTTTCCTTCTGTGTGCTCTCACTAAGACAAGTGTGTCATCATCTGCTGTTGACTGTGTTTTGACTTAACTTAAACCTCTGCCACAGTGTTATGAAAGTTTTTCAACTTCTAATGTTGATAAACATTGAATGATGCCTGAGGACCGTCATTGTTTGATGGGACACACGTTTCCTTCTGTGTGCTCTCACTAAGACAAGTGTGTCATCATCTGCTGTTGACTGTGTTTTGACTTAACTTAAACCTCTGCCACAGTGTTATGAAAGTTTTTCAACTTCTAATGTTGATAAACATTGAATGATGCCTGAGGACCGTCATTGTTTGATGGGACACACGTTTCCTTCTGTGTGCTCTCACTAAGACAAGTGTGTCATCATCTGCTGTTGACTGTGTTTTGACTTAACTTAAACCTCTGCCACAGTGTTATGAAAGTTTTTCAACTTCTAATGTTGATAAACATTGAATGATGCCTGAGGACCGTCATTGTTTGATGGGACACACGTTTCCTTCTGTGTGCTCTCACTAAGACAAGTGTGTCATCATCTGCTGTTGACTGTGTTTTGACTTAACTTAAACCTCTGCCACAGTGTTATGAAAGTTTTTCAACTTCTAATGTTGATAAACATTGAATGATGCCTGAGGACCGTCATTGTTTGATGGGACACACGTTTCCTTCTGTGTGCTCTCACTAAGACAAGTGTGTCATCATCTGCTGTTGACTGTGTTTTGACTTAACTTAAACCTCTGCCACAGTGTTATGAAAGTTTTTCAACTTCTAATGTTGATAAACATTGAATGATGCCTGAGGACCGTCATTGTTTGATGGGACACACGTTTCCTTCTGTGTGCTCTCACTAAGACAAGTGTGTCATCATCTGCTGTTGACTGTGTTTTGACTTAACTTAAACCTCTGCCACAGTGTTATGAAAGTTTTTCAACTTCTAATGTTGATAAACATTGAATGATGCCTGAGGACCGTCATTGTTTGATGGGACACACGTTTCCTTCTGTGTGCTCTCACTAAGACAAGTGTGTCATCATCTGCTGTTGACTGTGTTTTGACTTAACTTAAACCTCTGCCACAGTGTTATGAAAGTTTTTCAACTTCTAATGTTGATAAACATTCAATGATGACTGAGCACTGGTAGTCCCAACAGGACACATATTGCGTACTGTTTGCTCTCACTAAGACAAGTGTGTCATCATCTGCTGTTCACTGCATTTTGAAGTTTAACCAGCCCAGACTGACCAAATGCTGCTTCTTTAAGCAATTACAGTAGAAACTTAAACCTCTGCCACAGTGTTATGAAAGTTTTTCAACTTCTAATGTTGATAAACATTGAATGATGCCTGAGGACCGTCATTGTTTGATGGGACACACGTTTCCTTCTGTGTGCTCTCACTAAGACAAGTGTGTCATCATCTGCTGTTGACTGTGTTTTGACTTAACTTAAACCTCTGCCACAGTGTTATGAAAGTTTTTCAACTTCTAATGTTGATAAACATTGAATGATGCCTGAGGACCGTCATTGTTTGATGGGACACACGTTTCCTTCTGTGTGCTCTCACTAAGACAAGTGTGTCATCATCTGCTGTTGACTGTGTTTTGACTTAACTTAAACCTCTGCCACAGTGTTATGAAAGTTTTTCAACTTCTAATGTTGATAAACATTGAATGATGCCTGAGGACCGTCATTGTTTGATGGGACACACGTTTCCTTCTGTGTGCTCTCACTAAGACAAGTGTGTCATCATCTGCTGTTGACTGTGTTTTGACTTAACTTAAACCTCTGCCACAGTGTTATGAAAGTTTTTCAACTTCTAATGTTGATAAACATTGAATGATGCCTGAGGACCGTCATTGTTTGATGGGACACACGTTTCCTTCTGTGTGCTCTCACTAAGACAAGTGTGTCATCATCTGCTGTTGACTGTGTTTTGACTTAACTTAAACCTCTGCCACAGTGTTATGAAAGTTTTTCAACTTCTAATGTTGATAAACATTGAATGATGCCTGAGGACCGTCATTGTTTGATGGGACACACGTTTCCTTCTGTGTGCTCTCACTAAGACAAGTGTGTCATCATCTGCTGTTGACTGTGTTTTGACTTAACTTAAACCTCTGCCACAGTGTTATGAAAGTTTTTCAACTTCTAATGTTGATAAACATTGAATGATGCCTGAGGACCGTCATTGTTTGATGGGACACACGTTTCCTTCTGTGTGCTCTCACTAAGACAAGTGTGTCATCATCTGCTGTTGACTGTGTTTTGACTTAACTTAAACCTCTGCCACAGTGTTATGAAAGTTTTTCAACTTCTAATGTTGATAAACATTGAATGATGCCTGAGGACCGTCATTGTTTGATGGGACACACGTTTCCTTCTGTGTGCTCTCACTAAGACAAGTGTGTCATCATCTGCTGTTGACTGTGTTTTGACTTAACTTAAACCTCTGCCACAGTGTTATGAAAGTTTTTCAACTTCTAATGTTGATAAACATTGAATGATGCCTGAGGACCGTCATTGTTTGATGGGACACACGTTTCCTTCTGTGTGCTCTCACTAAGACAAGTGTGTCATCATCTGCTGTTGACTGTGGTTTTGACTTAAACTTAAACCTCTGCCACAGTGTTATGAAAGTTTTTCAACTTCTAATGTTGATAAACATTGAATGATGCCTGAGGACCGTCATTGTTTGATGGGACACACGTTTCCTTCTGTGTGCTCTCACTAAGACAAGTGTGTCATCATCTGCTGTTGACTGTGTTTTGACTTAACTTAAACCTCTGCCACAGTGTTATGAAAGTTTTTCAACTTCTAATGTTGATAAACATTGAATGATGCCTGAGGACCGTCATTGTTTGATGGGACACACGTTTCCTTCTGTGTGCTCTCACTAAGACAAGTGTGTCATCATCTGCTGTTGACTGTGTTTTGACTTAACTTAAACCTCTGCCACAGTGTTATGAAAGTTTTTCAACTTCTAATGTTGATAAACATTGAATGATGCCTGAGGACCGTCATTGTTTGATGGGACACACGTTTCCTTCTGTGTGCTCTCACTAAGACAAGTGTGTCATCATCTGCTGTTGACTGTGTTTTGACTTAACTTAAACCTCTGCCACAGTGTTATGAAAGTTTTTCAACTTCTAATGTTGATAAACATTGAATGATGCCTGAGGACCGTCATTGTTTGATGGGACACACGTTTCCTTCTGTGTGCTCTCACTAAGACAAGTGTGTCATCATCTGCTGTTGACTGTGTTTTGACTTAACTTAAACCTCTGCCACAGTGTTATGAAAGTTTTTCAACTTCTAATGTTGATAAACATTGAATGATGCCTGAGGACCGTCATTGTTTGATGGGACACACGTTTCCTTCTGTGTGCTCTCACTAAGACAAGTGTGTCATCATCTGCTGTTGACTGTGTTTTGACTTAACTTAAACCTCTGCCACAGTGTTATGAAAGTTTTTCAACTTCTAATGTTGATAAACATTGAATGATGCCTGAGGACCGTCATTGTTTGATGGGACACACGTTTCCTTCTGTGTGCTCTCACTAAGACAAGTGTGTCATCATCTGCTGTTGACTGTGTTTTGACTTAACTTAAACCTCTGCCACAGTGTTATGAAAGTTTTTCAACTTCTAATGTTGATAAACATTGAATGATGCCTGAGGACCGTCATTGTTTGATGGGACACACGTATTCCGTTCTGTGTGCTCTCACTAAGACAAGTGTGTCATCATCTGCTGTTGACTGCATTTTGAAGTTTAACCAGCCCAGACTGACCAAATGCTGCTTCTTTAAGCAATTACAGTAGAAACTTAAACCTCTGCCACAGTGTTATGAAAGTTTTTCAACTTCTAATGTTGATAAACATTGAATGATGCCTGAGGACCGTCATTGTTTGATGGGACACACGTTTCCTTCTGTGTGCTCTCACTAAGACAAGTGTGTCATCATCTGCTGTTGACTGTGTTTTGACTTAACTTAAACCTCTGCCACAGTGTTATGAAAGTTTTTCAACTTCTAATGTTGATAAACATTGAATGATGCCTGAGGACCGTCATTGTTTGATGGGACACACGTTTCCTTCTGTGTGCTCTCACTAAGACAAGTGTGTCATCATCTGCTGTTGACTGTGTTTTGACTTAACTTAAACCTCTGCCACAGTGTTATGAAAGTTTTTCAACTTCTAATGTTGATAAACATTGAATGATGCCTGAGGACCGTCATTGTTTGATGGGACACACGTTTCCTTCTGTGTGCTCTCACTAAGACAAGTGTGTCATCATCTGCTGTTGACTGTGTTTTGACTTAACTTAAACCTCTGCCACAGTGTTATGAAAGTTTTTCAACTTCTAATGTTGATAAACATTGAATGATGCTGAGGACTGTATTGTTGATGGACACACGTTTGCTTCTGTTGCTCTCACTAAGACAAGTGTGTCATCATCTGCTGTTGACTGCATTTTGAAGTTTAACCAGCCCAGACTGACCAAATGCTGCTTCTTTAAGCATTACAGTAGAAACTTAAACCTCTGCCACAGTGTTATGAAAGTTTTTCAACTTCTAATGTTGATAAACATTGAATGATGCCTGAGGACCGTCATTGTTTGATGGGACACACGTTTCCTTCTGTGTGCTCTCACTAAGACAAGTGTGTCATCATCTGCTGTTGACTGTGTTTTGACTTAACTTAAACCTCTGCCACAGTGTTATGAAAGTTTTTCAACTTCTAATGTTGATAAACATTGAATGATGCCTGAGGACCGTCATTGTTTGATGGGACACACGTTTCCTTCTGTGTGCTCTCACTAAGACAAGTGTGTCATCATCTGCTGTTGACTGTGTTTTGACTTAACTTAAACCTCTGCCACAGTGTTATGAAAGTTTTTCAACTTCTAATGTTGATAAACATTGAATGATGCCTGAGGACCGTCATTGTTTGATGGGACACACGTTTCCTTCTGTGTGCTCTCACTAAGACAAGTGTGTCATCATCTGCTGTTGACTGTGTTTTGACTTAACTTAAACCTCTGCCACAGTGTTATGAAAGTTTTTCAACTTCTAATGTTGATAAACATTGAATGATGCCTGAGGACCGTCATTGTTTGATGGGACACACGTTTCCTTCTGTGTGCTCTCACTAAGACAAGTGTGTCATCATCTGCTGTTGACTGTGTTTTGACTTAACTTAAACCTCTGCCACAGTGTTATGAAAGTTTTTCAACTTCTAATGTTGATAAACATTGAATGATGCCTGAGGACCGTCATTGTTTGATGGGACACACGTTTCCTTCTGTGTGCTCTCACTAAGACAAGTGTGTCATCATCTGCTGTTGACTGTGTTTTGACTTAACTTAAACCTCTGCCACAGTGTTATGAAAGTTTTTCAACTTCTAATGTTGATAAACATTGAATGATGCCTGAGGACCGTCATTGTTTGATGGGACACACGTTTCCTTCTGTGTGCTCTCACTAAGACAAGTGTGTCATCATCTGCTGTTGACTGTGTTTTGACTTAACTTAAACCTCTGCCACAGTGTTATGAAAGTTTTTCAACTTCTAATGTTGATAAACATTGAATGATGCCTGAGGACCGTCATTGTTTGATGGGACACACGTTTCCTTCTGTGTGCTCTCACTAAGACAAGTGTGTCATCATCTGCTGTTGACTGTGTTTTGACTTAACTTAAACCTCTGCCACAGTGTTATGAAAGTTTTTCAACTTCTAATGTTGATAAACATTGAATGATGCCTGAGGACCGTCATTGTTTGATGGGACACACGTTTCCTTCTGTGTGCTCTCACTAAGACAAGTGTGTCATCATCTGCTGTTGACTGATGTTTTGACTTAACTTAAACCTCTGCCACAGTGTTATGAAAGTTTTTCAACTTCTAATGTTGATAAACATTGAATGATGCCTGAGGACCGTCATTGTTTGATGGGACACACGTTTCCTTCTGTGTGCTCTCACTAAGACAAGTGTGTCATCATCTGCTGTTGACTGTGTTTTGACTTAACTTAAACCTCTGCCACAGTGTTATGAAAGTTTTTCAACTTCTAATGTTGATAAACATTGAATGATGCCTGAGGACCGTCATTGTTTGATGGGACACACGTTTCCTTCTGTGTGCTCTCACTAAGACAAGTGTGTCATCATCTGCTGTTGACTGTGTTTTGACTTAACTTAAACCTCTGCCACAGTGTTATGAAAGTTTTTCAACTTCTAATGTTGATAAACATTGAATGATGCCTGAGGACCGTCATTGTTTGATGGGACACACGTTTCCTTCTGTGTGCTCTCACTAAGACAAGTGTGTCATCATCTGCTGTTGACTGTGTTTTGACTTAACTTAAACCTCTGCCACAGTGTTATGAAAGTTTTTCAACTTCTAATGTTGATAAACATTGAATGATGCCTGAGGACCGTCATTGTTTGATGGGACACACGTTTCCTTCTGTGTGCTCTCACTAAGACAAGTGTGTCATCATCTGCTGTTGACTGTGTTTTGACTTAACTTAAACCTCTGCCACAGTGTTATGAAAGTTTTTCAACTTCTAATGTTGATAAACATTGAATGATGCCTGAGGACCGTCATTGTTTGATGGGACACACGTTTCCTTCTGTGTGCTCTCACTAAGACAAGTGTGTCATCATCTGCTGTTGACTGTGTTTTGACTTAACTTAAACCTCTGCACAGTGTTATGAAAGTTTTTCAACTTCTAATGTTGATAACATTGAATGATGCCTGGAGGACCTCATTGTGTTGATGGGACACACGCCTGTGTGTTCACTGACAATGCTGCTTCTTTAAGCAATTACAGTTAGAAACTTAAACCTCTGCCACAGTGTTATGAAAGTTTTTCAACTTCTAATGTTGATAAACATTGAATGATGCCTGAGGACCGTCATTGTTTGATGGGACACACGTTTCCTTCTGTGTGCTCTCACTAAGACAAGTGTGTCATCATCTGCTGTTGACTGTGTTTTGACTTAACTTAAACCTCTGCCACAGTGTTATGAAAGTTTTTCAACTTCTAATGTTGATAAACATTGCAATGATGCCTGAGGACTGTCATTGTTTGATGGGACACACGTTTCCTTCTGTGTGCTCTCACTAAGACAAGTGTGTCATCATCTGCTGTTGACTGTGTTTTGACTTAACTTAAACCTCTGCCACAGTGTTATGAAAGTTTTTCAACTTCTAATGTTGATAAACATTGAATGATGCCTGAGGACCGTCATTGTTTGATGGGACACACGTTTCCTTCTGTGTGCTCTCACTAAGACAAGTGTGTCATCATCTGCTGTTGACTGTGTTTTGACTTAACTTAAACCTCTGCCACAGTGTTATGAAAGTTTTTCAACTTCTAATGTTGATAAACATTGAATGATGCCTGAGGACCGTCATTGTTTGATGGGACACACGTTTCCTTCTGTGTGCTCTCACTAAGACAAGTGTGTCATCATCTGCTGTTGACTGTGTTTTGACTTAACTTAAACCTCTGCCACAGTGTTATGAAAGTTTTTCAACTTCTAATGTTGATAAACATTGAATGATGCCTGAGGACCGTCATTGTTTGATGGGACACACGTTTCCTTCTGTGTGCTCTCACTAAGACAAGTGTGTCATCATCTGCTGTTGACTGTGTTTTGACTTAACTTAAACCTCTGCCACAGTGTTATGAAAGTTTTTCAACTTCTAATGTTGATAAACATTCAATGATGACTGAGCACTGGTAGTCCCCAACAGGACACATATTGCGTACTGTTTGCTCTCACTAAGACAAGTGTGTCATCATCTGCTGTTCACTGCATTTTGAAGTTTAACCAGCCCAGACTGACCAAATGCTGCTTCTTTAAGCAATTACAGTAGAAACTTAAACCTCTGCCACAGTGTTATGAAAGTTTTTCAACTTCTAATGTTGATAAACATTGAATGATGCCTGAGGACCGTCATTGTTTGATGGGACACACGTTTCCTTCTGTGTGCTCTCACTAAGACAAGTGTGTCATCATCTGCTGTTGACTGTGTTTTGACTTAACTTAAACCTCTGCCACAGTGTTATGAAAGTTTTTCAACTTCTAATGTTGATAAACATTGAATGATGCCTGAGGACCGTCATTGTTTGATGGGACACACGTTTCCTTCTGTGTGCTCTCACTAAGACAAGTGTGTCATCATCTGCTGTTGACTGTGTTTTGACTTAACTTAAACCTCTGCCACAGTGTTATGAAAGTTTTTCAACTTCTAATGTTGATAAACATTGAATGATGCCTGAGGACCGTCATTGTTTGATGGGACACACGTTTCCTTCTGTGTGCTCTCACTAAGACAAGTGTGTCATCATCTGCTGTTGACTGTGTTTTGACTTAACTTAAACCTCTGCCACAGTGTTATGAAAGTTTTTCAACTTCTAATGTTGATAAACATTGAATGATGCCTGAGGACCGTCATTGTTTGATGGGACACACGTTTCCTTCTGTGTGCTCTCACTAAGACAAGTGTGTCATCATCTGCTGTTGACTGTGTTTTGACTTAACTTAAACCTCTGCCACAGTGTTATGAAAGTTTTTCAACTTCTAATGTTGATAAACATTGAATGATGCCTGAGGACCGTCATTGTTTGATGGGACACACGTTTCCTTCTGTGTGCTCTCACTAAGACAAGTGTGTCATCATCTGCTGTTGACTGTGTTTTGACTTAACTTAAACCTCTGCCACAGTGTTATGAAAGTTTTTCAACTTCTAATGTTGATAAACATTGAATGATGCCTGAGGACCGTCATTGTTTGATGGGACACACGTTTCCTTCTGTGTGCTCTCACTAAGACAAGTGTGTCATCATCTGCTGTTGACTGTGTTTTGACTTAACTTAAACCTCTGCCACAGTGTTATGAAAGTTTTTCAACTTCTAATGTTGATAAACATTGAATGATGCCTGAGGACCGTCATTGTTTGATGGGACACACGTTTCCTTCTGTGTGCTCTCACTAAGACAAGTGTGTCATCATCTGCTGTTGACTGTGTTTTGACTTAACTTAAACCTCTGCCACAGTGTTATGAAAGTTTTTCAACTTCTAATGTTGATAAACATTGAATGATGACTGAGGCACTGTAGTCCCCAACAGGACACATATTGCGTACTGTTTGCTCTCACTAAGACAAGTGTGTCATCATCTGCTGTTGACTGCATTTTGAAGTTTAACCAGCCCAGACTGACCAAATGCTGCTTCTTTAAGCAATTACAGTAGAAACTTAAACCTCTGCCACAGTGTTATGAAAGTTTTTCAACTTCTAATGTTGATAAACATTGAATGATGCCTGAGGACCGTCATTGTTTGATGGGACACACGTTTCCTTCTGTGTGCTCTCACTAAGACAAGTGTGTCATCATCTGCTGTTGACTGTGTTTTGACTTAACTTAAACCTCTGCCACAGTGTTATGAAAGTTTTTCAACTTCTAATGTTGATAAACATTGAATGATGCCTGAGGACCGTCATTGTTTGATGGGACACACGTTTCCTTCTGTGTGCTCTCACTAAGACAAGTGTGTCATCATCTGCTGTTGACTGTGTTTTGACTTAACTTAAACCTCTGCCACAGTGTTATGAAAGTTTTTCAACTTCTAATGTTGATAAACATTGAATGATGCCTGAGGACCGTCATTGTTTGATGGGACACACGTTTCCTTCTGTGTGCTCTCACTAAGACAAGTGTGTCATCATCTGCTGTTGACTGTGTTTTGACTTAACTTAAACCTCTGCCACAGTGTTATGAAAGTTTTTCAACTTCTAATGTTGATAAACATTGAATGATGCCTGAGGACGTCATTGGTTTGATGGCAACAGACACGTATTCCTTCTGTGTGCTCTCACTAAGACAAGTGTGTCATCATCTGTTGACTGTTTTGACTGTGCTGCTTCTTTAAGCAATTACACTTAAACCTCTGCCACAGTGTTATGAAAGTTTTTCAACTTCTAATGTTGATAAACATTGAATGATGCCTGAGGACCGTCATTGTTTGATGGGACACACGTTTCCTTCTGTGTGCTCTCACTAAGACAAGTGTGTCATCATCTGCTGTTGACTGTGTTTTGACTTAACTTAAACCTCTGCCACAGTGTTATGAAAGTTTTTTCAACTTCTAATGTTGATAAACATTGAATGATGCCTGAGGACCGTCATTGTTTGATGGGACACACGTTTCCTTCTGTGTGCTCTCACTAAGACAAGTGTGTCATCATCTGCTGTTGACTGTGTTTTGACTTAAACCTCTGCCACAGTGTTATGAAAGTTTTTCAACTTCTAATGTTGATAAACATTGAATGATGCCTGAGGACCGTCATTGTTTGATGGGACACACGTTTCCTTCTGTGTGCTCTCACTAAGACAAGTGTGTCATCATCTGCTGTTGACTGTGTTTTGACTTAACTTAAACCTCTGCCACAGTGTTATGAAAGTTTTTCAACTTCTAATGTTGATAAACATTGAATGATGCCTGAGGACCGTCATTGTTTGATGGGACACACGTTTCCTTCTGTGTGCTCTCACTAAGACAAGTGTGTCATCATCTGCTGTTGACTGTGTTTTGACTTAACTTAAACCTCTGCCACAGTGTTATGAAAGTTTTTCAACTTCTAATGTTGATAAACATTGAATGATGCCTGAGGACCGTCATTGTTTGATGGGACACACGTTTCCTTCTGTGTGCTCTCACTAAGACAAGTGTGTCAT
Source organism: Lates calcarifer (assembly GCF_001640805.2). Taxonomy (NCBI): domain Eukaryota; kingdom Metazoa; phylum Chordata; class Actinopteri; family Centropomidae; genus Lates; species Lates calcarifer. Next base: position 1,661 of record NW_026115644.1, on the reverse strand, counting down.
CATCTGCTGTTGACTGTGTTTTGACTTAACTTAAACCTCTGCCACAGTGTTATGAAAGTTTTTCAACTTCTAATGTTGATAAACATTGAATGATGCCTGAGGACCGTCATTGTTTGATGGGACACACGTTTCCTTCTGTGTGCTCTCACTAAGACAAGTGTGTCATCATCTGCTGTTGACTGTGTTTTGACTTAACTTAAACCTCTGCCACAGTGTTATGAAAGTTTTTCAACTTCTAATGTTGATAAACATTGAATGATGCCTGAGGACCGTCATTGTTTGATGGGACACACGTTTCCTTCTGTGTGCTCTCACTAAGACAAGTGTGTCATCATCTGCTGTTGACTGTGTTTTGACTTAACTTAAACCTCTGCCACAGTGTTATGAAAGTTTTTCAACTTCTAATGTTGATAAACATTGAATGATGCCTGAGGACCGTCATTGTTGATGGGACACACGTTTCCTTCTGTGTGCTCTCACTAAGACAAGTGTGTCATCATCTGCTGTTGACTGCATTTTGAAGTTTAACCAGCCCAGACTGACCAAATGCTGCTTCTTTAAGCAATTACAGTAGAAACTTAAACCTCTGCCACAGTGTTATGAAAGTTTTTCAACTTCTAATGTTGATAAACATTGAATGATGCCTGAGGACCGTCATTGTTTGATGGGACACACGTTTCCTTCTGTGTGCTCTCACTAAGACAAGTGTGTCATCATCTGCTGTTGACTGTGTTTTGACTTAACTTAAACCTCTGCCACAGTGTTATGAAAGTTTTTCAACTTCTAATGTTGATAAACATTGAATGATGCCTGAGGACCGTCATTGTTTGATGGGACACACGTTTCCTTCTGTGTGCTCTCACTAAGACAAGTGTGTCATCATCTGCTGTTGACTGTGTTTTGACTTAACTTAAACCTCTGCCACAGTGTTATGAAAGTTTTTCAACTTCTAATGTTGATAAACATTGAATGATGCCTGAGGACCGTCATTGTTTGATGGGACACACGTTTCCTTCTGTGTGCTCTCACTAAGACAAGTGTGTCATCATCTGCTGTTGACTGTGTTTTGACTTAACTTAAACCTCTGCCACAGTGTTATGAAAGTTTTTCAACTTCTAATGTTGATAAACATTCAATGATGACTGAGCACTGGTAGTCCCCAACAGGACACATATTGCGTACTGTTTGCTCTCACTAAGACAAGTGTGTCATCATCTAGCTGTTCACTGCATTTTGAAGTTTAACCAGCCCAGGACTGACCAAATGCTGCTTCTTTAAGCAATTACAGTAGAAACTTAAACCTCTGCCACAGTGTTATGAAAGTTTTTCAAACTTCTAATGTTGAATAAACATTGAATGATGCCTGAGGACCGTCATTGTTTGATGGGACACACGTTTCCTTCTGTGTGCTCTCACTAAGACAAGTGTGTCATCATCTGCTGTTGACTGCATTTTGAAGTTTAACCAGCCCAGACTGACCAAATGCTGCTTCTTTAAGCAATTACAGTAGAAACTTAAACCTCTGCCACAGTGTTATGAAAGTTTTTCAACTTCTAATGTTGATAAACATTGAATGATGCCTGAGGACCGTCATTGTTTGATGGGACACACGTTTCCTTCTGTGTGCTCTCACTAAGACAAGTGTGTCATCATCTGCTGTT